>NC_134576.1:53684254-53939254 GCF_050947875.1 Dermacentor variabilis | reverse complement strand
GCATTTAATTTGTGATTAATTCAACTACTCGTTTATTAAAGCAAACCTATCCTTCCGTCCTCCTTCGGCTTTCTCACTGCTGCTGCTGTCCGGCATACTGCATGGAGGGGGGGGGGGTTCGAGTCAAAGGAAAGGCAACGTTTGAAATTCCTTTGTCGCCCACCGTTGGATGGATGGATGTTACCAGAGTCCCCTTTAGAATGGGGCGGTGGGCTGCGCCACCAAGCTTTTGCTATTCTACTGTGTAAAGTCCTACCTAGGTTAAAAACGAAAATAAAACATGATGAATTCCAATATACTTATTTTCTGACGCCCTATTATGGACTATGCTTTTGTAAGCCTCCGTCTTTTGTCGTTTCCCTACTTTTCTTCCACTGATCTCCAATCACGTCTTACTAATCGCTATTGCGGAAATGTTTACTTTCCGCCTGCTCTCGCTCAACCCAAAGCTTAAAGTAGGCCAGTGGTTAAGTAGTTAATCATGGCAGCTTTACTTTAAACTGCCGGCCCGCAATAGATTATATGAGCCTCTCTAACTTTCCGCTCGACGTTCTTCGTTGCTGTGCTGCTCACTCTACAAGCTGCATACTTGCTGGTCAGCTTCCTAGTTCTTATCCACCACTGTGAATCAATGCTTTTTCTTGCACAAATGCCTCAACACTCTCTCAGCCCAATCATTGTCTTCCATATTCCTCAGTCATTCCTCATAATCAAGTTTACTGTGAGATTCCCTCACTTCAAAACTAGTCCAGTGCATATCACCCTGTACAGATTCGATTGCAGGGCACGCCTTGGTGAGTGCTCCGCGAAAGGCATCCCTTGCGACAATGCTGCTCCCACAAGATTTGCCGACAGCCCGGCTAACTTATCGAAAACAGTGGAAACAAGGAAGCGCCCGGCAGAAAGGCAACCGCAGTCGCACTCTAACAGACGATGCGTTGCATCGAAAGATCATAACGAGTGAGACGCCTCGTGTAGCAATGACAGTGGTGGCGTTAATGGAAGCTCTTTCGAAGCGTGGCCGAGTGCACCGGAGCACGACATGGATGCGTTTGATGAGCAAACGTGATAAAATGCCTCAATCTGCTGGTCCTAGCTCATCCCTAAATCTGCATACGCTCGCATTCGCAAGCTTGTTCGTCGATTTACCACGGTTTTTTCTTCCGTCACACTCATGGGGATACCACCGGCTCGGCTTTGGAGAAGTAAAAAGCGTCGTCTTCTCCCAGCTGGAGCGCACCAAAAAACCTGAAAGCCGTTTACTGTCAGATGCATGCCTATCGCCAGTGAGCCCCGCATCATCCTTGGCAACCACTAAAATTGTTGAAATTCATGAAGATATGCTGGCAAACAACCGTGATGCGCAGGTCAGCTTCAAAGGCAGATGTGCCGTATGAAGGTACTGTTAACAACTATTGATGACGTTAAGGCTATCTTAGAGCATGTTGATAAGAGGAAACATGGTGATAAGACGAAATTGCAATGGTGGACCGAGCACTCTGGAGTACCGGCACGTTGAAACAAAGTGGGCACATCTCGACAACAACCAGAGATGGCGGCACAAGAGATGCTTTATTGTTCTTGACCCTAGCGGCTCGAACTTATTAGTATGTCACATATGTTCTGGCCTTTCAACCGTCCTGCGAATGCACCAGCAAAAAACAGAAGAAAGTATGCGCAGGCTTGGGCCTTCAGGTACGCGTCCGTTGACTTCATACCGGAGCAAGGACAAAGTTGCACTATTGCGTCGGGCAAATTATGCTCCGGAAAGGTCCAAAAATCGTCCGCTCAACCGCTTTAAAAATGTCGGTGGAGCTAGCAGAAGGTCATATCCACATGCAAAAAATGCCAGAAGAACTGGGCGAGAAATTACGCACAATAGATTTCCCTAGTGCTCAGCTGACTGCGGTGAAGGAGTGTATAGCAGCAGCGAGGTTGACGAACAAAAAAAGCAGACAGTACACAGAGGATTGGCTTCTGATGTGCTTGCTGTTGCTCATACGTAGCCGATCTGCATACTCGTTCCTGGGAGGTAATCAGGTGCTCACCCTTCCTTGCGTTACGACAGTGTGCAAGTGCCTTTGCTTGATAAGAGTCAGGTGTGGCTTTGAGAAGAGGTTTTTCACAGCCTTTAAGAAGAAGATGGCCACTAAAGACGACTACGAAATGCGCGTCCGAAAGGAAATTCGAGTTCGTTCGAAGACGACAACAGTGGCTTCACTGATTAGGAAGGTTCTTCAGCGGCCCGCGACGACCTTGCTGACCACGGGCTTGTATTTCCCTTTCGGTCATTTGGCGACAAGTAATCTCAGCCGACAGCAGTGTTTGCAATACTTTTGCTTGAATACGCGGGAATCTTAGATGGCGTGGTCGTCTGTGATGGCGCAAATACGAACCGTGCAATGTAGAAGGAGTTCGGCGTCACTGGAGCATTGCAACAGTCCCGGAACTACTTCAGTCATCCCATTGATGAGAAACGCAATGTATATGTGTTTTCTAACGCACCGCATCTTATGAAATGCGTTCGAAACCGTTTACTTTCAGAGAAAGTGTTGTGCGTAAATGGCAATCGCGTTCACTGGGTACATTTTGACAGGCTCTAAATGGGGGACTCTAAACAGCCAGAAAATTTGCATGTTTGCCACAAATTAGCTTTGTTCCAGATCAACCCTTCAACGACCGAAAAAATGCGGGTGAAGCTGGCCACTCAGTTGTTCAGCTGGAGTGTAGCGAAAGGCTTAGAGTTCTACTCGGAGTGAGGCACAAAAGGGCTCGAAAATGTCAAGGCAACAGCAGAATTCACACTAAGCTTTTAACAATCTTTTTGATGCTCTCAACTGAAACCATCCAAAGGAAAGCATCAGTGTTGGCAGCAGAGATTTGAGGGTCCTGGCCTCGTCGTTGGATTGCTCAAATAAATGGGAAAAAAGAAATATCTCAAGAGCAAGTTGCCTAACCGAGCAAACCGCTGAGGGCCTTCGTGTGACTATTTTTTCCGCACTGGAACTGTAAAGATACCTGCTAAAGGAGTGCGGTCTCAAATATGTTTTAACAGCAAAACGTAACCAAGGCCTGTTGGTACGCTTCTTTGGGATTATCCGACAGGCTGGTGGCCAAAATGACCACACATCTATGCCCATATTTCTGCAGCTTTACAACATGTTATCAGTTTACTGTTTGATTAAATCCCCTAAATTGGGATACTCAGGTTGTAAATGAATCTCGGCAAGGTGCACCTGTACTTAAACTCAAAGATATTAAATTTGCTTTTGACGACAGTGTCAAGTCAGAAGAACACCTGAAGAAACTCAAAGAGAAGCTAGATGGCCTAGTTGCTGCTGAAAAGGAAGATGACCACGTGTTCGACAACTTACATGAAGCACGGGCAGCTGCAGATTGCATAATATATTATATAGCTGGTTTTATATACCGCAAGTACATGAAAAGCCCACCATGTCCAAAATGCCGTGAAGGATTATTGGAAGAAGGAGCAATTCGTCATCAACCGGAAAGCAGCCGTGTTCTGTGTAAAACCATTTTACACCCAAAGCGATGTCTTTTTCAGTTGCTTCATGCAAAGGCGATGGAATTCCACAGGCATGCAGCTCTCAGAAATGCCGATGAACTAACATTGGACAACATGCTTGATAAGTACAAGTTTTTCTTCTCCTGTGCCTATCATAAAAAGAAGTTATTGCTGGCGTGCTACACAGATATGTAGCCATGAGAATGAGGCAGTTCTGCAAACAGACATTTGAGGCAAAAAATAAGTCGCAGTGGCTGCAAAAGCTGTTGAAGCTTCAGTAAGTGAAAACTCTACGTTTAATGTGCTCAAATAAATGGTGGGCGCCATGAACTTCCTCGTGTGTGCGAAATGTGTGCCAGTGTCCACTTTGTTTATGGAACGTAAACGCTTGTACGAATAATTCATTGATGGCATGCTCTCCGTATTTGTCAAATGTCAATCTGCACAAAACTTTACTGCTTTTGCGTCCCTGGCTTTTAAATGGCAGTCGTCCATATGATCGAGAAATTGGCAAATGCCGACAAGCCGACGCTTGTCCGTCCTGTACACTAACATCACAACCACCTGTACCAGAACACTGAACTTCGGTTATTAAAGAATGTGGCCTTCGAATGGCCACACTGGAAAGCTGTTTTGCAGCGCATTACAATTTGACTGCGAGCTTATCTAGGTTACATTACACGTAAAACTAGTTTTCGCGGGGAGTTTTTGGCATCTCATCATGGTAAGTTCTGTGGGTGAGGTAGGTAGGTATTGTAGCCGACTACCGTTGCGCTGGCCTCATTGTGCCAAGCTCCTATACCGGTATGGATGAGAGCGTGCACTACATGGCTATGGGAGCACGCTTAGTCTCCTTAAACGTATGCTTCGTTCTATCCAAACAAGTTTCCGTGTCAAGCTGGAATAACATACGAAGAACGTTTTATTGACGCTTTTCACATGCGTAATAACTCTCGCCCTGCTTTTCTGCTTCAAAACCAAGGCCCTTGTGTCTGTGGCGCCATCTGCCGAGCGCTACGCAATACATGCACAGCCTATTTTTCCGCCTGGACGGCCTTCGTTCAGCCACCTAGCCTATTCTTACGGTGTTGTCACTGAACGTGTATGCAGGCTAAGGTCAAATGTTCAGAACGCATATCCTTGTGCACAATAAAAAAATCATTTCAGGGTCCAATTAAAGAGGTTATGCGTACGTGGCCAGAAAAATGTTTGAAATGTCATATTTTGGTGTTGCGTTTTCTGCTGTGCATTATACAAATTTCATACAAATTACTCCTGAACATGTAACTCACCCTTGAAGTTCAGCACCTCCTCAATACTTGTTCTTAGCTCGCTCCTCCGTTTCCGCACTTCTTTTTTGAAGTCCTCGGGAGGCTCCACAGCAGTTCCCACATATTTCTTCAGCCGCTTTTCTTGGCGCCGTTCTCTGGTTATTTTCTTCATACACCGGCGGAGAAGGCACGCCAGGCCATCTTCTGCAAAAAAAAAAAAATCAGCTAAGGGTTACCATTACTCTCCTCAAATAACCGAAAAGGAGAAACGTAACTCTGTTACATACGGGTCTCAACCTCATGTGGAAACTGTAACTCACCCTTGAAGTTCAGCACCTCCTCAATACTTGTTTTTAGCTCGCTCCTCCGCTTCCGCACTTCTTTCTTGAAGTCCTCGGGAGGCTCCACAGCAGTTCCCACATATTTCTTCAGCCGCTTTTCTTGGCGCCGTGCTCTGGTTATTTTCTTCATACACCGGCGGAGAAGGCACGCGAGGCCATCTTCTACAAAAAAAAAAAAACAAAAAATCAGCTAAGGGTTACCATTACTCTCCTCAAATAACCGAAAAGGAGAAACGTAACTCTGTTACATACGGGTCTCAACCTCATGTGGAAACTGTAACTCACCCTTGAAGTTCAGCACCTCCTCAATACTTGTTTTTAGCTCGCTCCTCCGCTTCCGCACTTCTTTTTTGAAGTCCTCGGGAGGCTCCACAGCAGTTCCCACATATTTCTTCAGCCGCTTTTCTTGGCGCCGTTCTCTGGTTATTTTCTTCATTCACCGGCGGAGAAGGCACGCCAGGCCATCTTCTGCAAAAAAAAAAAAAAAAAAATCAGCTAAGGGTTACCATTACTCTCCTCAAATAACCGAAAAGGAGAAACGTAACTCTGTTACATACGGGTCTCAACCTCATGTGGAAACTGTAACTCACCCTTGAAGTTCAGCACCTCCTCAATACTTGTTTTTAGCTCGCTCCTCCGCTTCCGCACTTCTTTCTTGAAGTCCTCGGGAGGCTCCACAGCAGTTCCCACATATTTCTTCAGCCGCTTTTCTTGGCGCCGTGCTCTGGTTATTTTCTTCATACACCGGCGGAGAAGGCACGCCAGGCCATCTTCTGCAAAAAAAAAAAAAACAAAATCAGCTAAGGGTTACCATTACTCTCCTCAAATAACCGAAAAGGAGAAATGTAACTCTGTTACATACGGGTCTCAACCTCATGTGGAAACTGTAACTCACCCTTGAAGTTCAGCACCTCCTCAATACTTGTTCTTAGCTCGCTCCTCCGCTTCCGCACTTCTTTTTTGAAGTCCTCGGGAGGCTCCACAGCAGTTCCCACATATTTCTTCAGCCGCTTTTCTTGGCGCCGTGCTCTGGTTATTTTCTTCATACACCGGCGGAGAAGGCACGCCAGGCCATCTTCTACAAAAAAAAAAAAATCAGCTAAGGGTTACCATTACTCTCCTCAAATAACCGAAAAGGAGAAATGTAACTCTGTTACATACGGGTCTCAACCTCATGTGGAAACTGGTCGCGCAGTTTCTATCGTCAAATTATTAGCCCTGCCAGCACATTTCCCTGAGAACCACCACATACCTACACCTGCCCATACTTTCGTTCCGCGTTTCTGTGACAAAACACCTGATAACATCGCACTTTTTCTCGAATAACATTTGTGTGCGCACATCATAAGAAGCCAACAAACACTGTCACCAAGGACATCAAAGGGAAAATGACTTGTGCTTAATAAATAACATAAAGAAACGATAAATAATGGAAATGAAGGTGGATGAAAAAACTAGTTGCTGCAGGCGCGGGACGATCCCACAACCTTCGCAGTTCACGTGCGATGCTCTACGAATTGAGCTACCGCGGCGGTGTTTCCTCGTTCACTTTCTTGTGTATTGACTTTTCCTTGTAGAACCCTGGGAGTGGACGTGGAACTTACTTTCTGCCACAGGCATCACGAGAACGCGATCTGTTTAAGCAAAGGCAACCGGCCAATACGGCGCCGCGCCACATCTTTGCTTTTGTTGCTTCACAGCTGCTACTGCGCTTTGTCCACGCCAGAAACTCCAAATACCGGTGCAAATACAAATACCGGCCGCACCCAACGTTGGTAGATTAGGTCAGTTGGATAAGTCTGCTTAGGAGGCGGCTCCAACTCGTCTATCCCTTCAGAGATGGCGCTTGCGTCGCGTTGGGATCGAGCCGCCGGCTGTCGGCAGGCACGTTCAGTGCTTTTCTCGGTGTTAGTCTAGGCTGTCTGTCGCCGGCGTGCACTCCGAAAAAGTTCCTTTTGTGTTATCGTTGATTTATAAATTGGAATATAGGTATGTGACTTGGAAATCACGTGTATTGTGTAGTAAGCCAAGTCTGACAAAGTCTGTGTACCGACCTGCAGCGCGCTGGGCTGCCAAAGTGGATATGCTTCTCAAGAGAAAATGTGCAGTCGATAGCACTTAACGTGCCGAGGACTTAATCACTTTCTACGAGCACATCGTTAAAGGCAGCATTGTTAAGATTCCACGTGGCAGGTGGGTGCAGAGTCACTTATTTTCCCCAACATTCCTGCGCGCCTATCGAAAGCAAAAGCACCAAGGCCCAGAAGAAAACCTTCGAAGCTAAGAGCAACAGTAAATTGCGATGTTCCTATGTCTGCAAGTGATGGCGACGTGATGTAAACATAAAAAACAGTAATGCTAAAGAAACGGAGGTCCCTTCCGTTCTAGAGATGTGTTCAGAGAAAGCATCTTCGTTCCCTGCATTCAGAGAGCACTCAAGTGTCGAGTCCTGGAGTGTCCAGCTCATGACTCTTCAAAGTTGATGAAAACAGTGGTATTGTTGTGACCGACGGGGCTGTGGTTATGAGGAAAGACTTTTCTGTTGCACTGAGCTTATGCGGAAGGCTTACTGCGGTATATGTTCGGGAGAACCGCTAAAACTCTCAAGTTTGAAGAAACTATCCGCATTTCTCACTTACGTTAGCAACCTAAAAGTGTGCACGGGCTGTCATGTGGTTTATTCCCCTCCATTTCGGCAGCAACATCAGCTTTCAAGACCCAGGACGTGTGGAGGAGCACAAAATGCTTTAGGCTGTCTCAGGAAAGCTTGTGCCCACTGTGCATGAGCACAAGAAAATATATCAGAGCATGGGAAAAGCGAAAAAACAAGAAATCCAAGGAACGAACCAAGCCTCACTAAAGGATACGTTTAACAAATAAAAACCTAAGAAACAGTTATTAGGGGTACAATATTTCGCGACTAAGCCAAAAAAGAAATTCGGGCTTTCAAATATGTCTTCCTCAAGCGCAACAGCTTGGTCTTCACTCAATGCTGAAAGCTTCAAAAGCAAAGTTAGCGAGAGGAAAGCGCTATAAAACCGACTGGTTGGTGTCTTCCCTCCTTCTTAAGATATCAAGCCCTGCTGCTTATAGGCTGATGTCAAAGATGAATATTTTGCCACTACCTACGTCATCGCACCTTAAAGAAATTATCAAGGGAATGCCTTGCGAGTTCGGTTTTAATAAGGTTTCGCTTAACAGCATTGGTGCACTTATTAAACAAGGAGCAAGCTGCTGTGGAATCCCCATACTAGACAAAATGAAAGTACGCCAAGCTGTCACATTCAATAAGCAAACATATAAAGAAGACGACCAGGAATCGACAGCCATGGCAGATCATGCACTTGTGCGTACGTTTGTGCCCCTATTTCATTCGTGGGTACAACCAATCGCCAGCTTCGCTCCAAAAAATGCATCTCCTGGAAGAGTCCTCGCAAGGATGGTTTTGAAAGCCGTCATAGAGCTTCATAAACAAAATGCTACAGTGATAGCCGTCATAAGCGATGGAGCAAGCACAAACAAGTGAATGTGATCAACATTTGGTGTGACAGGCAACTCTCATGCACCTAAGCACAAAATTGAACATCCCTGTATTCCAGACAGCAGTCCATACTTCCTGTGTGGTGTGTCTCAGATTGTGAAGTGCATAAGAAATCATCTGCTTCGTCACAAGTACGGCATGGTAGGTGTCCGCTTTTTTATGTTAGCGTGTAAGAAAATTATCGTGATCACAAAATATCAGCTGCAACTTTTCAAACATCTTTTTACTTTACAGAATGGCGAACATGAGATCAACTATGACCGCTACTGTATACTTCAGGATGTTAACAGCAAGCAGCAGCTCCGTGCAGTACCAAAACTGACAAAAGAGCATGTGAACCCCGACAATTTGAGAAAAATGAATGTGCGGCTGGCTGTTCAGGCAGGTAGCCGCCTATCTTCAGCTAGGTAACGGAAATCTGCGCGTTGTGTAAACACATCGGCGTCCGTATCAGCGTCGTCAAAGTCGTGTGGAAGCATCGCATCCAGCATCGTTCGTACATCTCGTCCGTGAACAAGGGTGAACGGAGTCATGCGCGTCGTCTCTTGTTTCGCCATTTTATATGCAAAGGTGATATACGGTAGGATGTCGTCCCAATTTTTATGTTAGACATCCACGTACATTGATAGCATGTCTTCGATGCCTTTGTTTATGCGCTCTGTTAACCCATTGGTTTGTGGATGGCAGGCGGTTGACTTTCGATGGGACGTTCCACTTAGTAGCAAGACGTGATCTAAAAGTGCAGCCGTAAATGGGGTTGCTCGGTCGGTTATTACGACGGTTGGCGCGCCGTGACGCAACACCACATGCTCAATGAAAAAGCGCGCTACCTTGGCTGCTGTGCTGCTCTGGATTGCCTTTGTTTCAGCGTAACGTGTGAGATAGTCGGTTGCGACGATAACAAAGCGATTGCCTGCAGTAGAAGTAGGAAGTGGGCACAAAATGTCCATTCCGATTTGATCAAATGGTATTTGAGGGACCTGGACGGGTGGTAGGAGGGCGGCTGGTTTCGTCAGAGGCGACTTGCGCCTCTGGCAGTCGAGACAAGTGCGACCGTGATGTTTCACGGCGGTGGTAAGTAATACCTTTGCTGCACTCTGCCTAATGTTCGCGTGAAGCCGAAGTGACCAGAAGTCACCTCGTTGTGGCAAGCTTGAAGTACTTCCGTACGAAGAGCTGCAGGAATGACAAGCAGATAGGGGGACCCGGTCGAAGTAAAGTTTTTTTTTTGTAAGGGACCTTGGCCCGTAAACAACATGACAACAGTCCTCTTGCGAAAACTCTAGGTGGTTTCGCAGATCTTCCCTCCAAGTAATTGATTAGTTCAAGGAACTCGGGGTCGTTCCGTTGTTGTTGCGCGACGGCGGATGTGTCCATAACGCAAAGAAATGCTGAGTCTTCTTCTTCGGGCGGAGCAGGTGACTCTATCGGCGATCGAGACAAGCAGTCAGCATCCGTATGTCGTTTCCCCGACTTGTACGTGACAGCCATGTCAAACTCTTGTAGCCTTCGGCTGCAACGCGCCAGTCGTCCAGAAGGATTTTTAAGGTTTGTCAACCAACATAGTGAATGGTGGTCGCTGATAACTGTGAAGTGGTGGCCATACAAATATGGGCGAAGTTTCGTAACCGCCCATACCGCGGCGAGGCATTCTTTCTCAGTTGTGGAGTTATTAGCCTCTGTACGTGAGAGTGTTCTACTTGCATAGGCAAACACTCTTTCTGTGTCGCCTTGCCGCTGCACAAGGACTGCTCCCAAGCCAACATTGCTGGCATCAGTGCAGATCAGTGTAGGAGCGGTCTCATCAAAGTGAGCAAGCACTGGAGGTGTCTGGAGAGGTTGCCGCAAGTCGTTTAATGCACCTTGCTCTTCGCCGCCCCATACAAAAGCAACGTCGTCTCTCGTCAGGCAAGTTAACGGCGACGCAATGCGCGCAAAGCCTGCAATAAACCGCCGGTAGTAGGCACAGAGGCCGAGGAAGCACCTGACAGCCTTTTTATCGGATGGTACGGGAAACTGTGCGACGGCTGCAATTTTTCCAGGATCCGGCCGGACACCTGCGTGGCTGAAGACGTGACCGAGAAACTGCAGTTCCGCGAAGCCAGAGTGGCATTTCTGCGGCTTCAGGGTGAGGCCGGCGAAGCGTATGGACTGCAGAACCGCTTCAAGTCGTTCGAGGTGTTCTTCAAACGTTGCGGAGAACACGATAACGTCGTCGAATACACTAAGCAGGTTTTCAACTTCAGACCCGAAAGTACAGTATTCAGGGTGTCTACCAACCGGGAAAACCGGGAAAACCGGGAATTCTCAGGGAATTTGAACAGTCTGGAAAAACTCAGGGAAAACTCAGGGAATTTGTGCTTCCATCACGGAAAATTAGCTGTAACTTTATTGAAAGGGAACGAAAGTCGTGTTAATGCTGGCTCCAGTAACAGAGAAATGGCAACGAAGCGTCATTGACGCCGTGTCATCGGCACGATGTATTGCCAGAGTAGTTAACGACCGATTTTCTAGACGCCCGATTTTTCGGACATGCCCGATAATTTGCACGGTATTGCGACATCACCACGTACTCCATATAGTCAATGTATATCGCCCTGACTGCAGGTCTGAAATGGCATTAAAGCCGCCACCGCCGCTATCTTGATTATCTCCCCGCCTCGCACCGGCACTCTCGCAGGCAGATCCGTTGGCAGCCGTAACCACCACCGCGGCAACGTTAGGCCTAGCTGCTTCTATGTTCGCTATTAAGCTTCTTGCCGTGCAGTGCCGTATTTTTCATTGAAAGAATTCGCCGCTATGACCAATGGCACCGACTCCGCCTTTGTAATCTTCGCGATTGGCGTTGAAGCTCGCGGAGCACACCGCGTTGCGTAATGCCAGTTTCCAAAAGTTAGCTTCGCCTCAGTACACTCTTGTTAGGCGGTGAAGCATAACAAGCGTGCGAAGGGGGCAATTGTCACGGGACAGTATATGTTCCTTAATTACACATGCGTGCACCCCGTCTCCTGTCACAGTACAAGCCCTGATATGCCTAATAAGCATACTGGAAGGCCTTCAGAGCTTTTTCAGACGTTCCTGTGGTAATTTTAGCCCTTAAAGGCAGTTAAAGACATGCATTAATTTTTTTCAGACTGCCCGTTTTTTTTTCAATTCTTTTTGCGGCCCCATGGAAGTCCGAAAAATCAAATGTTGACTGTACAACTGACCAAGAGGATGCTTCAGATGATCCATGTGGTGAAAGCGTGGTAGAAGGAGGAAGAGAAGAGAAAGGACCGACGCACTGAGGAATTAATGGGAAAGGAAGGGTGCCGCCGCCTTTTTGAAGGAGCTTGAGCAAAAAAACTAAGTGTTGGCTGACGCTGAGACGCAGGTGTCCCTCATCCAAACCAAAATAAATTGTTTAAGCAGTGAAACCCAACACTGAGATGTTGTGTATGGGCTGAGAGTATGTCAGGACAGTTGAGGTTGACTTCCCAGCTGCTGAGAGAGAACCGTTGTGACAAAGTTCAAGACCTCATACATATGAGCTTGCTATCAGTTGATAGAAATAGCTGATATTAAAAAATACTTATGTATGCATCTCCTTTTCATTCGTATTTGAAAATATTCGACTCAATTTGGAATGGGCTTTATCATTTCTTTCGCTGTGAATTTTACTAACACCTTCCTTCTGTTTTCTTTTTAAATAAAATAGATATTACTCCTTACTATTCAAACTGCATTAAGTCATTTCTTTGTTTCAGCATGCTTACTAGAGAGTGACAGCATCGGGCAACGTGGTGTCAGCCTGCCTTGACATAAAACAAAGTTCTGGCTCATTCAGGGAATTTCGCAAAGGTGCTCAGGTAAAACCTGGAAAACTCAGGGAAACTCAGGGAAAACTCAGGAAATGTCAACTTGGTAGACACCTTGAGTATCCATGAGGCGTTGGAACGTAGCAGGGGCAGAACGCAAGCCGTAAGGCAAGACTTTAAATTCGTATAGGCGGTCTGGCGTCACGAACGCAGTTTTTTCACGATCTCTCGGGTCTACTTCGATGTGCCAATATCCGCTTTTTAAGTCCATTGAAGAGAAGTAACGTGCCTGTCGAAGCCTGTCGAAGCCTGTCGAGTGAATCAACTATACGGAGAAGTGGGTATACGTCTTTCTTTGTAACTTTATTTAGCTTCCGGTAGTCCACACAGAAACGCAAGCATATATATATATATATATATATATATATATATATATATATATATATATATATATACAGACAATGGATAGAACCATCGCTAATAGAAACTTCTGATATACGCGGGCGCGACCTGCGCTGAGCGGAAAGCCTAGCGCGGGGGTCACGGGAGAAATGAAAGCCTGTTTATATATATATATATATATATATATATATATATATATATATATATATATATATATATATATATATATATATATATATATACAGCGTGCTGTGGATGCGAAAATATTACGAAACCACGAAGCACTGCATATACAGGGAAGGGGAACAACGATGGCGCCGTGAGTGTGTACGCCCCCAGTTTTGCTGCAATCCTTCTCACTGCGTCCCGTGAATTTGCGAATAGTAGAAAAACGTGAACCAGAGGACATACAGGTAAGGGGCGTTGGCGGTGGCTATGCGAGTGTAGGCTTCCCCCACTTTCGTTCCAAACCTTCCTAGAAAGGACCTCGGATGCACGAATATCAGACAAACACTGAGGAAACAAGGCGAAGGAAAGAAAATGATGGTGCTGCGACCCACTTTTCTTGCAAACCTCACAGCGTTCCGTCAATCTGCGAGTATTAGAAAAAGGTGTACGAGTGAAGATACAGGAAAGGGGTATTGATGGCGGTGCAGTGAGTCTATGCATAGTGCAGATGGTGCAAGATAATGCAGTGCCGAGCCGACCCGCGATGGACGTGAGGCAGGCGTCAAGCACTCCCCTTACCTGAGCCGCCCCCGAAGATTGCGCAATATCGGCTCGACCCACGGCAGGAGATGAAGGATGCGTTAAGCATTCCCGTCTTTCGTTGCAAAACTTCGTCCAGCGTGCGCTGGACGCGTGAATATTGGAAAAGAAATTGGCCGACCATTGCGCCTCTTTGTAATGCATACAGAACACGCAGTGCAAAACGTAGCCACTTCAGCGTTTCGGTGTCCGTAGCACACACCGTGATCCGCCGCTATGGAGTCGGCACTCTGGTAACGCACCATGGTATAGTGGGTCACAGCAGCGGAAAGGGAGGGCGAGATTAGCAATTATTTATTGTTACTTCAGATGTGGGATGACGAAATGGGTGGAGAACAGGGGTATCGAGTAGAGGTCACGCACCCATTCACTCACAGACAGGGATCAATTTGGCCGCACCTGCTTGTGGTGCACATGGGAAGTAGAAGTAACGCGAAACGCTAGAATTGTCTTTCGAGGCACCGCAACGGCACTGCGCCAGGTAAGGGGACGTACAGGGCAAGAGTGGAGGTGGCAGGACAGCCAGGCGCAAGCACTGCCAGAGGCGACATATGACACCGAGGAACGCGCTCCGCAAACGGGGAAGCGATAGACACGGCAGAGAGCCATACAGCCACGCGACGCCGAGACGAAGGAGTGGATAACCGAGGATCAGGCGCGAGGCGGCAAGGCACGCCCGCCACCGGCACCGCGGAAGAGCCGCGACAGTGGGACAAGGGACGGCGAAGCCGGAGGGGAGGGTAGCAGCGAGAGTCACCAAACCGGCGCTGCGCGAACGAATGGGGCGAGAGGATAGGTTTGAACACGTGATCCGGTTTTGGAGGACAAGGGGCATAGAGTTTCCTACAATATACTGCAGGGAACTCTGCTACTGCCGTCGTTGTCCTACCATGGGGATGATGGGAAGTACTTGGATTTGTCTCATATTCGTACGTGTGGATTCAGGCGTGTTTGTGGCTTCGTATGCTACGCTATATAAATCTTATTATAAATTTCATAGCAATCTATACTCTTCGAAGTGCACAAGACGCCGTGAATATGGACAATCGCAACTAATTGGAATGGTTGAGCTGGTCGAGGTGGCCAAATCGAAACATACCAAGCGGCTTAAGGTGACTCATGCCTGCGATAAATTCATAAGGGTGTTTCACATCGCTTATCGATACGTGCATCTGTGGCTTAATGGTTTCAATATCCGGCGTCTCTGTTAGAGGTCCTGTGTTCAAATCCTGCCGTCGCACAATGTTAATGTTTATCTGATTACCCATTACACAGCACATTGTTGAAAATGACTAGTTTACAATCTCAAAAAGCCGCTTGAAGCCAGAAGGACGAAATTTAGGCAAATCCATGTACTTCCCGTAATTCCCACGCTGGTGCAACCACTGCCACTGCAGCTCCCGTTGAGACTAGCGCCAGAGTTCCGTCGAGTAATTATTATATGAAACCTATATTATATGAAGAGGGGAGAGCAAGGCTCGCGCTGCGGACGAGAGATTGCAGCAGGAGCGCGAGCAGCTAGAGAAGAGCGCTGATGATCACCTCGGTTACGATGAGGCACGACGGTGACATGAAATGTGGGAACGGGAGCCAATGTGAGCCCTGCGCTCGAAAACACGAAACAGAACAGACCACCATACGCGGAACGTCGAACAATGGCGGTGCTGTGAGTGTAGACGTGCCCCGCCTTCGATAGAAACATATGTACAGTGGGCCATCAATGCGCGAATACTAGGAAAGAGTAAAGCAGAGGAGGTACATCCAAGGGGAGTCGAATGCGGCGCTGTGGGTGTGGAATGAGTAGGCTGATAATTTTGGTGACTCGGAAGCGTTCCGCGATGGCAGGTCTTTGCGTGCAAGCTCGAAACAAAAACGGCGGACTTAATCATGTCTGCGCTGATTTCGTGGGTGAAATTGAGTTATCTTCACAAAAGACACATTATGAAGAAGTCAATGTAGTGACACGTGCAGCATGCCCTGAAGGACGTATCAATGCACTAGGCCGAGCAAGTAATGCTTGTTCTTATGCCATTTATATTAGAGGTTTTTTGTGACAACCCTATCGTTGCATTCATATGTTAGTCGAATATTCATGCCACCTTGAAGGGGTGGAGACATCAAAATTTTCGTTCATGCGTTTGTTGATTCAAACGTTGCGTCATGCTTCAGGGAGCACCATACACACAGCGGGATTCATATATATCCGATAAATAATTTAATAATAGCATTATTATACCGAGCGATTTCGGTTTCTGGTCCGGGGGATGCTATGACGTCACAGAGGAGGAAACGCAACATGGCTTGGTCACGTGGGCCACAAAAAATAGTGACGTAAAACTACGCTGCGTCGTCTGCTCGCGCATACGCGTGCTCTGCCAGCAGAGGTCAACTCTGCTGGCAGAGCACGCGTGCCTGTCGCGATGATTATAATTATTGCGAAGAGTGACAACAACGGTATGAAAATATTGCGGCTTGTGAGAGTCGGTGATTCATTCCGAAGCGCCGTAAGCTTTAGCTTTAAAGTGAACCGGAAAAGGCCTAGCGACGATATCGGCGGCGCTGAACGAGCAGAGACGGTGAAGCGGTGCCACAGTGACCACTCCTCGGTCGCTGATTGGCCGCTTCGCCGTACGGCTGCCGCACAAATGGGTCCCGGGCCCATCCTCTCTACGGCAAGGAAATCTCGCCGTTCGCGAGCAAACCGCCGTCGCAAGGGGGGCCGCGAACAGCAAATGGCGTGCGGCGAGTTTCCGTGCCGGTAACGTGGACGGGCCCTCACATTGAGAAAGGCCAAGCGAACGAGAGACCGCTCCGCGCTGCCGATCTACGCGACTATGCGAGGAGAGAAGCGGACAACACGAACGCCGCATATCCTGGTCCCTTTCGGAGTCGGCCGGCTAGTGTCACACTCAAACGTGTCAAGGCCCGTTCGCACGGCAACTCGCCGCACGCAGTTTGCCTTTCGCGGGCCGCCGTGCGGCGTTCGTGTTGTCCACTTATCTCCTCTTGTGTCCGTGTCTGCACGCCTTACCCCTTCTTTGCATTAAGAACAGATTTCTATATGCCTGTAGCTCAGTCATAGTGGAGGCTATGCTCGGTCGCTCGGCTCAGCGGGTTCCGTAATCGGCATTTCATCGCTACTCATCCTACGTCACGTTTTTGTGCTAGTGTGCTATGACGTCAATATTTTCGTTCGTCCTCTGTGACGTAGTAACTGCCGCGCTAGCGATGAGTCTCGACTACGAGAAGGAGTTTTTAATGACTTTTTGGAGCAGAATTAAAATTATCTTGAAATGTTTGCAGCGTCCAATACCTCGTTCTGGGTGTCTTTGCATACGGAAGCAGCCTGCAACATGCTTTTTATTGCCTCAAAATTTGGTGTCCCAACCCCTTTAATAATTTGCATTGTCACCTTATTGGGATGTTTTGCAACAGCTGCGCAATATACAAAACTGGCTTACCACCCCGATCCCGGAATGAAACTCCAAATTGACATTTAACAGCTCTGTATACATCGCTGTCGCACAAACTCAACGAACTGTCAATTCTAATTAACTTCAATTTTGTCCCCCAAAGCCGGTCGTCATTGTTTCAAACCTCGACATTTCAATGGGCAATTATTCCTTGCATTCTGCACAAACTGCGTTGTGTGTCTTCTTATTTCGAGTACTGCAGCCTATTTTACAGCCCAAGAATGAGGTGTAAGGTACACAAATTTAAAATACTAAATATAAATAAACTCAAGTAAAGCGTCACACAGTGCAACAAGCATTTTGGAAAACAGAAATATGGAAATTAAATGCTGCATCAAAAGAATGATACACCAAAGTTGAATTCAATGCACTATCAGATGAGAAATTGCAGCACAAACAGTAGTCATAATAGAGAAGACATATACATTAATATAAAGGAAACTGTTCTTTTACCCCTTCATGGTGCCACTTAGCAAAGATGAAAAGTTGACTGGCTGCGATGATCTAGCTGTAGTAATATAATAATCATTTTGCTTTAGACATAGAAACAACCTGTCATGCTTTACGCTCTGGACAGGAAGCCGCCAGATTTACCCACAACTAAACCTAGAATTAGAATTCAGGTTATGTAATACGATGAAGTCAACAACGTCTATATCTCCCTTTTTCATGAAAGAGAAATAAAGTTTCCTTCTGCACCCATATTGTGCAGCAAATCAAAGCTGCAGGTTAGCCGGGCATACGATGCAGTTACGACTGCCGTTCCAGCACTGCAATACTGAAAGCAATAACTTATCTGCGCCGTGTCGTCTTCCTCCGACGAGGCTCCTGCCGCCGACGCTTGCACAGCTTGCCCACCTTATACAAAAGCAACGATACGAAACTTCAATTCTGTCACCGTATTCTGGCACATGGGAAACAAAGCAAATATCATAAGCTTTCAGTAACATTTAACTTTGTGCATGGCAAACCTGCACAGTACCACAATTCTCACGTGTTATAAAAAGCAAGAGAGCTATAAAATGTAATTATTGTACTTTTGGAGATCGTTTCTCACAAGTCGTGTCTCAGGACCAGGAATGTATTACAGGACGTGTAGGGTGTCAGGGGGCAACCATACCCGAAAAATACAAAGACAGGAAATAATGTATTAAAGGCGTATTCCATATGTAATTTAAAAGTACAGTACCCATATGGAAGTAGTGCTAACGTTATGGTAAAACTTGCCTAATAGACATGTTGACAGGTTATCTGTAAACTTTTATTAGATGTTGCACAATACTCGCTGCATGCAGCTGTTACAAAACCACGAGGTATGTTCGGTAAGTTAAAATTCATGAATGAGGCACGGACGGGAAATATATATGTATTGTAGGGAAAGAATAGAATGCAATTTTCGCAGTTGCGAACCATGATTTCGTTAGAACTCGTGGTAGCATGTCGGTATTGAAGCACTGCCTAAATTTTCGACAAGTGCATTTTATTGCATTAGCATTAGCAATGTCAAAGTGGAAAGAAGTGTCTGTGTGAAGCGTAACAAGCCAGTCGCATAGTAGAGGTAGAGCGGTGCTTAGAAGGATTGTGTGTGCGTGCGTGCGCGCGTGTCTGTGTGTCCGTGCGCGTAAAAAAATAATTAAATTGTGGTGTTTTACGTGCCAAAACCACTTTGATTATGAGGCGCGCCATAGTGGGGGACTCGCTCAGCTCGTCCTAAAAGCAATATTTTTGCTTTAAGACACGGGAGCCTTAGTCGACGCGGACGTACGTGATGGCGCAAGTACGAACCGTGCGATGTGGAAAGAGTTCGGAGTCACTGGAGCATTGCAACGTACCCGCAACTACTTCATCCATACCACTGATGAAAAACGTAATGTATATGTGTTCTCTGACGCACCCCATCTTATGAAATGCGTTTGGAACCGTTGACTTTCACCGAAAGCGTGCGTAAAGGGCAATCGCGTTGACTCGGCACATTTTGACACGCTGTTTACGGAGGATTCTAAACAGCCGCGAAATTTGCGTGTTTGGCCCAAATTAACTCTGTCCCGCATCAACACTTAACGACCGAAAAGAAGCGCGTAAAGCTGGCCACTCAGTTGTTCGGCTGGGGTGTAGCGAAAGGCTTGCGATTCTACCCGAAGTGAGGAACAAAAAGGCCTGTAAATGTCAAGGCAACAGTAAAATTCACACTAAGGTTCAATGATCTTTTTGATGCTCTCAACCGAAACCATCGAAAGGAAAGCGTCACTGTTGGCATCAGAGAATTGAAGGTCCTGGCCTCGTCGTTGCATTGCTCAAAGAAATGGGAAAAAGAATTCGTATCACGAAAAATCTCAAGAGCAAGTTTCCTAACCGAGCAAACCGCTGAGGGCCTTCGTGTGACTATTTTGTCCGCACTGGAACCTTCAAGATAACTGCTAAAGTAGTGCGGTTTCAAATATGTTTTAACAGGATAACTTAAGCAAGACGTCTTGGAACGCTTCCTTGGGATCATTCGACAGGCTGGAGGCCAGAATGACCACCCATCTATGCCCACATTTCTGCAGCTTTACAACATGTTATCAGTTTACAGTTTGATTAAACCCCCTAAATTCGGAAACTGTCACGTTGAAAATGAATCTCGTCAAGGTGAACCTGTAGTAACGCTGAAAGATTTGAGTTATGGCTGCCGTGCTACACAGTTATGCAGCCACGAGAATGAGGCAGTTCTGCAAACAGAAATCTGAGCCAGAAAATAGGTCGCAGGAGCTGCGAAATCTGTCGAAGCATCAGTAGGTGAAAAATCTACGTTTAATTTGCGGAATTAAATGATGGGCGTCATGAACTTCCACGTGTGCGTGAAATGTGTGCCAGTGTCCAGTTTCTTTATGGAACATTAACGCTTGTACGAATTATTCAGTTTATGGCAAGCTCTATGTACATGTCAAATAAATGTCAACCTGCACAAAACTTTACTGCTTTTGCGTCCCTGGCTTTTAGATGACAGTCGTCCATACGACTGACTCACGCAGAGCAAATGCCGACAAACCAAGGCTAGTCCATCCTCAACACTAACATCCCCACCATCTCTGTACCTGAACATTCAACTTCGGTTATTCAAAAATGCGGCCTTCGAATAGGCACATTAGAAAGTTGTTTGCTGCGAGTTAAAATTTAACTACCGGCTTATATAGGTTACAGTACACGTAAAACTAGTTTTCTTGGGAGGTTGCTCAGTTCGGTGGGTGAGTTAGGTATCCTAGCCACTAATATTTGACACAGTTCGCTGCAGCGTCAAGGAGCCTGATCAGTATTGCGGACTAGCGTTGCGCTGGACTCATCGTGCCATGCTGCTATACAGGCATGGATGAGAGCGTGCACTGCATAGCTCTCGGAGCACGCTTAGTCTCGTTAAACGCGTGGTTTGTTCATCGCAAACAAGTTTCCATCTCAAGCTGGAATAACATACGTATCTAGTTTAAAGGGGTGGAGGCATCAAAATTTTCGTTCATGCGTTTGTTGATGGAAACGTTGCGTCATGCTTCAGGGGCACGATACACTCACCGGGATTCATATGTATCCCATAAACAATTTAATAATAACATTATTATACCGAGCGATTCCGGTTTTGGTTTCTGGCCTCCGGGGAATGCTATGACGTCACAGAGGAGGAAACGCAACATGGCTTGGTAACGTGGGCCACAAGAAATAGTGACGTAAAACTATGTTTCATCGTCTGCTCGCGCATACGCGTGCCCTGCTAGCAGAGGTCAACAACTGGCGATTCGAAGTGCATGTCGCGATTATTATCATTATTGCGAAGTGCGACAACAACGGTAAGAAAATATTGCGGCTTGCTAGAGCCGGTGATTCATTCTGAAGCGCCGTAAGCTTTAGCTTTGAAGTGAACCAGAAGAGGCCTAGCGACGCTATCCGCGGCGCCGAACGATCAGAGGCGGTGAAGCTGCCGTCGGTGCCAGAGTGACCACTCCTCGGTCGCTATCATTGGCCGCTTCGCCATATGGCCGCCGCACAAATAGGTCTCGGGCCGTCGTCTCCACAGCAAGGAAATCTCGCCGTTCGCGAGCAAAACCACCGTCGCACGGGGGCCCGCGAACGGCAAACGGCGTGCTGCGAGTTTCCGTGCCGGTAACGTGGACGGGCCCTCACATTGAGAAAGGCCAAGCGAAAGAGACCGCTCCGAGCGGCCGAACTATGCGACTATGCGAGGAGAGAAGCGGACAACGCGGCCGCCGCATGTCCTGGTCCCTTTCGGAGTCGGCCGTCTAGTGTTACACTCAAACGTGTGTCAGCACGGCAACTCGCCGCACGCAGTTTGCCGTTCGCGGGCCGCCGTGCGGCGTTCGTGTTGTCCACATCTCTCCTCTTGTGTCCGTGTCTGCACCCCTTACCCCTTATCTGCATTAAGAAAGGACTTCTATATGCCTGTAGTTTGGTCATAGTGGAGGCTATGCTCGGTCGCTCGGCTCCGCAGGCTCAGTAATCGGCATTTCATCGCTACTCATCATACGTCATGTTTTTGTGCTAGTGTGCTATGACGTCGATATTTTCGTTCCTGCTCTGTGACGTAGTAACTGCCGCACTAGCGACGGGTCTCGACTACGAGAAGAAGTTTTTAATGACTTTTTGGAGCTGAATTAAAATTATTTTGAAATGTTTGCAGCGTCCAATACCTCGTTCTGGGTGTCCTTGCATACGGAAGAAGCCTACAACATGCTTTTTATAGCCTAAAAGTTTGGTGTCCCAACCCCTTTAACGTAAGAAGGGAATTCGAACGTTTTATTGACGCTTTTCACATCCGTAATAACTCCTGCCCTGCTTTTCTGCTTAAAAACCAAGGCCGTTGTTGTGTCTTCGTTCAGCCACGTAGCCTATTCTTACAGTGTTCTCACTGAACGTTTGTGCAGGCTAAGATCAAATGTTCAGAACGCATATCCTTGTGCACAATAAAAAAAATCACACCAGGGTCCTATTAAAAAGGTTATGCATACGTGGCCAGCAAAATGTTTGAAATGTAATATTTTCGGGTGACGTTTTCTCCTGTGCATTATACAAATTTCATACAAATTACTCCTGAACATGTAACTCACCTTGATAAGCAAGGACCTCGTTGCAGCTTGCCGTCAACTCATCCCTCCTGTCCTTGGTGTCTTTTCTCAGCTTCGCCGGCACCTGCTGGTTCGTTTGCAAAAACTTCGCTAGCCGTTGCTCTTGGCGGCGTGATCTCCTTATCAGCTTCTTGCACCTCGCTAATACGATGTCGAGGCCGTCTTCTGCAAAAAAAAAAAAATCAACTAAGGGTTACCATTACTCTCCTCAAATAACCGGAAAGGAAAAATGTAACTCTGTTACATACAGAAGTCTCAATCTCGTATAGAAACTGGTCGCGCAGTTATGCATACGTGGCCAGAAAAATGTTTGAAATCTAATATTTTGGGGTGACGTTTTCTGCTGTGCATTATACAAATTTCATACAAATTACTGCTGAACATCACCTTGGAACCTGAGGACTTCTTGGCAACTGCCGGCCAGTTCTTGCCGCCGGTCCCGCGTGTCCTTTTTTAGCGGCTCGGGCACCTCCTTGTTTTTCTCCAAGTGCGTCGTTAACCTTCGCTCTTGCCGACGCGCCCTTTTGATGAATTTCATGCAGCGGGGCAACACGCGCTCAAAGGCCATCCTCTGAAAAAAAAAATCAACTAAGCGTTACCATTACTCTCCTCAAATAACCGGAAAGGAAAAATGTAACTCTGTTACATACGGAAGTGTCAACCTCATATAGAAACTGGTCGCGCAGTTTCTATCGTCAAATTATTAGACCTGCCAGCACATTTCCCTGAGAACCACCACATACGTACATCTGCCCATAATTTCGTTGCCCGTTTCTGGGACAAAATAACACCTGATAACATCGCACCTTTTCTCGAATAACATTTGTGTGCGCATATCATAAGAAGCCAACAAACACTGACACCAAGGACATCAAAGGGAAAATTAGTTGTGCTGAATAAATAAAATAAGGAAACGATAAATTAATGGAAATGAAGGTGGATGAAAAAACTAGTTGCTGCAGGTGGGGGACGTTCCAACAACCTTCGCATTTCATGTGCGATGCTCTACGAATTGAGCTACCGCGGCGCTGTTTCCTCGTTCACTTTCTAGGGTATTTACTTTTCTTTGTACAACCCTGGGAGTGGACGTGGAACTTCCTTTCTGCCACAGGCATCACGAGAACGCGATCTCTTTGAGCGAAAGCAACCGGCCAATACGGCGCCGCGCCACATCTTTGCTTTCGATGCTTCACAGCTGCTACTGCGCTGTGTCCCCGCCGCAAACTCCAAATACCGGTGCAAATACAAATACCGTCCGCACCCAACGTTTGTAGATTAGGTCAGTTGGATAAGTCTGCTTCGCAGGCGGCTCCAATTCGTCTATCCCTTCAGAGATGGCGGTTGCATCGCGTTGGTATCGAGCCGCTTGCTGTCGTCGGGCGCGTTCAGTGCTATTGTTGGTGTTTGTCAAGGCTGTCTGTCGCCGGCGTGCACCCCAAAAAGTTCCTTTGGTGTTATTGCTAATCTTTAAACTGGAATATCGACACCTATTGAAAGTGACACCTATTGAATAGTGACCCTTATTGCCAAAAACCATTAATCAAGCATTCGAAAATGTTAGTGTGACCAAGCAAGCGCCACAAGATAACACGGTAAGCTGGCCACGAGTCGTTTCTCCTACTGCACCTATAACAGAAAATCCTGAATATCGGAAGATCATTAACGAGAACAAGCTCTTCCGCGAGAGCTCGGCAGAAATTAAGCGCGAGTTGGCCTCCCTCAAAGCTAGTCGTTGTACCGAAACGAACAAAGCAGCACATACTAAAGCAGCAGGCATGCCTCTTGAGGTTATAACGACGCCGAATTCCGTGGAGGTCACACTCCAACAAGTTGTGCATCAATTACAAGCTATGCAAAATTTTCAGCAACAGATGTACGCAGAATTTCAAAGCCTAAACACTTACGTCGATGAATCTGTGGCCAGTGCAAAGAGCGCGGCTCGTAAGGGAGCCAGCATTAGCCCCAGCGCTCAATCTAACCGCCGTCCGCGACCCATACCGACCTCGGACAGCGAAAGCACTATTCTTGGCGAGTAGAACGCGAGTACATCACGAATATCTCGAAATTTCGCAATGGAACTGCCGCACCTTCCACAAACGGGCGGCAGCTCTACAACAACACATTAACACGGTGCCAGTCAAACATGGTGTCATTTGTTTGCAAGAGATCGGTAACAAGCCGGTCTGTTTGACTGGCTACTACACGATATCTCACCCAGACTACCCTAAGGTCGCGACGATGGTGCTCAAGGACATAGCAATCAGTATAGATTATCTGGCGACTAGCAGCATCAACCATCAAATTGTAACAATACTACCGCAGAAGCGTAGCACGGCAAAAACCATAATCGCGAACGTGTATAGCCCACCTCAAGAAAGGAGGGCCGATTTTGAGGCCATCATTCGGTACGTCTTGTGTCACTCCGGCACCCAGGATAGACTTCTGCTTCTTGGGGACTTCAATGCTCCTCACACCAGCTGGGGTTACCGAACAGGCACCCCCAAAGGCAGGGAGCTCCAGCGGGCGGCCGAAGCATATGATCTCCAGCTCATCATTCTCCCTCAAAACCCGACAAGATTAGGTAACAGCGTCAGTGCAGACACCTTTGCAGATCTTACATTCACAAAGAATGTCAACGAGGTATTCTGGACCAATGTAGGAGAGAATCTAGGCAGTGACCATTTCATTATCAGCGTGTTGGTAGGCTCCCCGAAATTTCGGCGACCCTGTGGCCAGGTGGTAATCGCGAACTGGGTAAATTATCGCCAAATCCCCATGCCGGTGATATCACCTGAGAACGCTGAAGAGTGGGCAACACACATACGAGACGCTCATAAAGCAACATCTAAGCGGCTAGCGCTCACAGTGGAAACGCCTGTAGTTGACAACCATCTGCTACATATGTGGGAAGCCAGAACCGGGGCTAATTAAACGATGAAAAAAACAGCGACTTAATCGCAAACTGCGCCACAGAATTGCTGAAATATCAGAGTGGGCAAACGCTTACGCACAACAGTTAGAGACAGCGAGTTGGGCTAGCTTTTGCGACTCACTTCGTGAAACGTTACACACCTCCAAGACATGGGCGATATTTTGCAGCATAATGGAACCACGAAAAACAAGAACTGCAAATAACCGCACTTTTCAAAAACTTGTCGGAGAATTTTCAGGAACAGATCAGGCCCTCCTCACTAAGCTTAAAGAAAAGTACGTAGGAGCAGTAATCACTCCCCCATGCACCTTGCCATACCAAGGGCAAGAAAACGCGGTGCTAGACGCTCCGATAACTAAGGCTGAACTCTTCGCGGCAGCGCGAGCAGCGAAGAGAAATACTGCTCCAGGACAAGATCAGCTCATAAATGCTATCATCCGGAACCTGAGCGACGAGCACCTAGAACAGCTTACCGGGTATTTGAATGAACAGATATGGGAGAGGGGCGTAGTTCCGCAACAGTGGAAGGCGGCCAAAATCGTGATTATTCCGAAAGCAGGAAAACCTCATGATCTACAAAATCTGAGGCCAATATCACCAACCTCCTGTCTTGGCAAATTATTTGAGAAGGTGATCCACACACGTCTCACGTCTTACATTGAAGACCGCAACCTATTTCCCACAAACATATTCGGCTTTCGCCAACATTTGTCGACACAAAATGTTTTCCTGCTACTTCGCGGAGAAGTTCTTTGCAACACCACGGTTGGTGCGGAACATCTCGTCCTGGCTCTTGATTTAAAAAGCGTATTCGACACTATTTCACATGAACTTATCTTCTCTGAGCTAAATGAGATCGGTTGTGGACAAAGAATCTATGATTACGCCCGCTCTTTCCTGACCTCTCGCATCGCGACAATAGGCATTGGCAGTACGCGCTCAGACCCTTTTCCCATGCCCAATAGAGGTACACCGCAAGGGGCGATAATCTCCCTCCTTCTTTTCATTATCGGCATGAGACGCTTAGCCAAAACACTCGACGCATTACCTGGGCTAGGGTACGCGTTATATGCAGACGATATTACCCTATGGTTGTTACCATACAATGGCCGCAATCACCTTCAGTTCTGATGGAATCAGGAAATGCATTGATTCCTTAAAGCTGTCGTCTTCACGTGGCATCGATGGTATGAATTCCAAAGTCCTAAAAAATTCTAAATATGTTACAAGCGAGATGTTATGTCACATTTTTCAGCAATCTTTATCATCAGGAGTGGTGCCGGATGACTGGAAAGTGGGTAAGGTTATCCCAGTCCCAAAGAAAGGTCCATCATCATGACCGCCCAATTTCTCTAACTAGCGTCTGTTCGTAATTATTGGAACATGTGCTTTACTCGCACATTGCTACATTCCTAACATCTGTCAGTTTCTTCCACGCTAACCAGTATGGCGTCCGTAAGGGTTCATTGTGTGATAGCCAATTAGCACTCTTTATAAATGACATAAGCTCTAACCTTTATCTCGAAAAGGCGTTTGATTTTGAAAAGGCGTTTGAGATTTCGAAAAGGCGTTTGACAATGTTCCGCATCAACGACTTCTCCTAAAACTTTCTCGCTTGCACCTTAGTCCCCTTGTTTTGAACTGGATACGAAATTTCTTATCTAACAGACAACAGTTTGTGTATGGTAACAACCACTCCTCCTCTAAAAGCCCTGTTCTCTCCGGTGTACCCCAAGGCACAGTTCTCGGGCCCCTCCTATTCCTTATATATATTAATGATTTACCGGCTAATCTTTCATCTAACATTCGCCTTTTTGCTGGCGATTGTGTAATTTATCGCCCAATCCTAGCTGATACGGACGACCACGCATTGCAAGTAGATCTAGACAAAGTTACCATTTGGTGCAGCATGTGGCTAATGTCACTGAACACTACAAAGACTCTACTAATACGTTTTCATCGACGGAAGCTTCACGATACTCCTATGTACGTTCTCTGCAACTCGGAAATATCATCAGTGGAGTCATGCGAGTACCTTGGCCTTACACTTTCAAATAACCTTTCTTGGTCGTCTCATATTACGAACATCACTAACGAAGCCGATCGCACGCTTGGTTACTTTCGCCGCAACTTGCACTTCGTACCACCATCGTTAAAGATACTAGCTTATCTAACTTTTGTCAGACCTAAGCTAGTATACGCATGCTCTGTTTGGGACCCACACCAAACTACCCTTTCTAACACTCTAGAAGCAGTTCAGAATCGTGCAGCTCGCTATATTTATTCTGAGTATTCTTACCACACTAGTGTCTCTCAGCTAAAATTAAAAGCAGGAATTTCCAATCTAGATATAAGGCGCCATGTTTCCAGGCTGTGTCTTTATCACAAATTTTATCATTCTGCTCCTAGTACTCCAGCCATCATTCCAGCACACCATCAGTCTTGCCGATTACGTCACGAAAAATCTGTGTATCCTCCGCCTTAACGGACCACTACACACCAATATTATTTCTTTGTGAAGACTGCCCGGGACTGGAATGACCTTTCCGCCGACGCCGTACACCACTCCAACCCACATCATTTCAAGGCTGCCATTGAGTCCATATTCCACTGAAGTGGTCAGCCATCCCTCATGTAATACCACACATTGGGGCCTTTGAGCTAACAATAAATAAATAAATAAATAAATAAATAATAAATAATACAATGCCTAGTGTTTACAGAAAGCCACCAGGTTGATCTAAAGATAAAAATTGCTTCTTATGCTTGACTTTCTTCAATAGATGGACTTTCACACATGGTCATCAACTATATACCCAGAAAGAGGCGCTATAAGTGGAGCAACTGCTGGCCTAAAATTCCAGGCTGAACTGGATTGTTCCGCCATCACCCCTAGTATGAGAACTGTACTAACTACTTTTCCTTTCACGTAGAAGTAATGGCAACGGAAACAGTACACTTGGGATGACATTCCAGGTCTTTGGTTCATGTTCTCTGATAGCAACAAGTCCATGTTTCATAAAGATGGTTCATTGCTTCTTTTTCATGAACTGCAGAGGCCTTTCACTCCTACTGAAAAGGTTGAAATTCAATAAGTAATCGTAATATCAAACAGTGGCTGTTTGTTTCAAACAGCAATTCAAATAAGTCATTTCAATAGCCATTCACAAGGTGCCAATATTGAAGCACCACCCGCTACTACGATGTGTTCATAAATCAGTGGCTCATCCTAGCTTTCATGTAGTGTCGAATGTGTCATTTTTTTAATCTCATTTGAAGTTATTGAAATTCGTTTTTGTGCAGAAGGCTTGTTTTCTTGTACTAGACAAATGCGAGACAGGTGCATTCCTTGTGCTTTTATTTGGCCTCATCAAAACAAAGCAGTCCTGTTGTGGCACTGCCAATTCACAGGTGCAATGAACAGACAGATGCAAAAGAAAGTTTAAGTGATACTTTATCATCACATGCTTATGGTTCAAAGCAAATGAACTAAAAACAGGGCTCACAGACAACAAATGAAGCACCAGATGCACCAAGCAGCTGAAAAAATATATTTAAAAAGTGGAAGGAAAAGAAATAAGGAAAGAGATTCATCTGCGCGATTTGAAATTCTGCGGAAAAATAATGTTTTACCAAGGTAAGAAAGCAACACAGCTCAGGCCGTACCCACGGTAGATCACTTTGGGGTATAACTTCTGTGCGATGTAACAAGCAACAGAACACCTAAGTGAAAAAACAAGCATCCTTCTGGCTGCAGGTTTCTTCAATGAATGCAAATTGAAAATGATACCTTCAAAAACGTCATCCATTGATTTTGCTTAGTTGGTACAAACTTGCAGTATTCTAACAGTGCGAAACACAGGAGAATGTTCCTGTTCCGTCTCACACATTTAGTACACTTTGAAAGTGATCGACTGGGAATACAACACACAACATTTACTTCAGCGCAAAATGTGTAGCTGATGTTTAAGTTACAGAGTTGCTTTTGGGTCCCTTGTGCAGTGAAAGCATATGGAAAGTAGAATGAAAATGATGGAAAGCAAATACGTGAGAGAATGCAACCTGCAGGAAGGTGTTGTCATGGTGGCACATGTCAAGAAGTTCTTTAGAAATGTTTTGTCAAAATACCTGAAACTGTCTGGCATGGCCTCTGCAATTAGTGGGATTATATACACCACACAATACAACACAATCTTGAGGCCACAGTTCTGGTATAGTGATGTCGCCCATCACTCACTGTCAGAGAAGCAAGACACCTTGTTCATGAGCCAAAACATGGTGAAACTTAATACTCCTGCATAAAATTTTTTGCATCAAAGATGATGACAGCACGAACAAACACTGAAACAACAGTTGGCATTTGCACAAGAAGGCACCAAGCCTGGCGCCAACAAATCCCAGGAGCCCATCAGTGATGTTTGGTGATGTCATGTGCCAATGCCACCTTAGCTGTCACAGGATATAGCAAAAGTTGATCAATAGGGTTGATGCGACGAATGTCCAAGCTAACAATTATGCTGATTCGTTCAATGTGATATTTATATTGTTTTTAGTTTCCCACATAGGTAAGATAAGAGGAAGACATGATGGTGACATCATTTGGCCCAATTACTCCACTGAAGAAGGTGCTTACTTTACCATATGGCAAGCAAACCATTAAGATCCAGTGGCCAAACATAAGCTCACGTTTTCATAACCTTAGAGTGATCCACCTTACTCAAAACCCACAGCGCAAACCCATGGAAGGCCGAACATTTAAACTTGTGCATCAATCCATAATTGCCCGCAACCTCCAAAATGATGACATGTATAAAGAAGGCTTGCACATAATGTCGCCTCCACCATTTGGGTGAGGCACTCAGTCTCTTCTGCACTACCGAAGAATAGAGAAGTAAGACTAGTGCGTGCAAATGTTTTGCCAGAACGGTGGCAGCGACATCAGTGCAAGCGATCTGTTCAATAGAGCCTGATACCTCGTTCAACTATCAAATCAAGCTCACAACAGAATTAGTCTAGCAGTGAAACTTCGTCTTGCAACTTGTCCCTGTAGAACCCCCACTGCACGAGGTGGTGGTGATAAACACATAAAACGACTGATGAAAGGTACACCTTCAGTGATCTAAGCTTACAGATAATCAATTCTTTTACCACATGCTCGCAAGTCTAGCCATTATGCTGATGGCTCTGCATCTGCAAGTCTAGTTCAGGCGATCAGTTAGGAAACAAATCGTATAACAGTAAAAGAAAGAAAAGAAAGCTTCTGAACTAGCAGTGCCTGCCTGCCGCCTAACTTCTGCATCATTTCATCTGCTTTGGTGCAACGTCTGGTCTGTCAGTGCTTTCAATGGCAAAGACAGATCAAGCAAGACCATTAGCAATTCACTCAACATTAGTCACCATATTCATCCATTCCAACAACCAAATAAAATAATATGATGCTCTCGACATGCGACCGATGACAAGGCAGCAACAACAACAAAAGGATGGACGTGTGCTAAAAATGCTTCGTCACCGCTCTCGAGAAAAAGCGTCGAAAGGCTTGAAGCAAGCCTGTCGTATCCCGACAGGTGGTGAGCACTTCACTCAACAATGAAGCGCACCCTGCATTCGCTGTTCTTGATAATTCGTTGTGCTTGACACTCTGCAGCGTTTGCGCGACCGACATACACCTGTCAAGGCCGATGCTGTCTTTATCCTTTTTCGGCCGCTTCAGAACCGTGTTGGCCGCATTCTGCCTTTTCTGGATGTTCATTTGGCCAAAAAGCGTCGTAGCTTACGTCTCTGGGGTGCTGCTTATGGTGGAGGACCACGAAGGAGCACTTGCGGTTTTACGGCCATTCGAGACAGGCGTCGTTGGGACCCCTGACAATCCTCATGTAGAGCCCGAGGTGAAGAGACAGGTGAAGACAGGTCGTGCAACTTGCCTTCCAGCCTCAGCCTGTCCCCCTTTTCGCCCACAGTGAGTACGTTGGTCGTGAAGACCTGCAGGGGCGCGTTACGGTACTTGCGGAGGGGTTTGATCACCCAGACGTAAGTGAAAAAGGCTTTCGGTTCTCGTCTGGGCTGCGCTTCGGCAGCATCTGTAGGTGTCGTTGACTCGACCACAGCTCTGGGCTCACCATTGAGGCCGTTCGTGAGAGGCTCGGAGGGCGACTGATCTCTCGATTGGGTCGGGGAGTCTGCCACCGCAGCGTCACGGTTGGCTACTGGCGTTGCGTTCTCTTCGGACGGAGACGTCAAAGCCGACACGACGTCGGGCTGCTGTCGTTCTCCGCCGGCCTGTGTGGTAGTGCCTACCGCAGTGGTGGTGTCCGGCCGTCAATGAGTTCCTGCGACTTTGTCACCGAGAACCGGTAGTGGCTGCGCAGCGACGCTAATCCGTTCGCGCAGCATTTCTTCGAGCTGATTTGTCCTCGTCAGACCATTCTCCCAGTTGTCGATCTTGCTCAGCAGTGTGGCGAGAGAACCGTCGGCGTCGGGGCCGCCGCTAGCGGACGAAGTACGCGCCTGGTTCGTGGCCAGCACGTACGACTTGCAGCCACCCCGCAAGTGAGCCAAAAGACGCTCATTCTGGCGACGGGATTGTTGCACGAGCGGCAGTTGACGAGGTGGTGACAGCCCTCAGCGCAGTGCTCGACCATATCTGACACAGGGCCCACGTAGTTCCATCCGTTTGTTTTATTGACGGAGTCTCCAAAGTTTATCGCGGTTCCATGCACTCCCCCTCCCCCCCCACACACACACCCACACACGCACGCACACGCACGCACGCACACACATATACACATACACGCGCACACACACGCACGCACGCGCACACACTATATAGCTTGGAGCGTTTGGAGTTCCGCACGAAGATTTTCGAGCGCCTGTCGGCCTTCAATCTTGCGTGTCGCCAAAGCGGCGATGTCTTCGCTGCGGTGGGAGTGTCTGGCGCGGACCGCAGCGCCCTTCCACGTATCCAGCGCGTTGTACGTTGTGTCTAAGAGGTCGGCCAGCGCGGGGTCTGCAACAAAGACATGTTAAAGACACACAGACAAACACAAAGACACACACACACGCACGCACACACGCACGCACGCACGCACGCACACACACATACACAGACTATATCGCTTGGACCGTGTTCAGTTCATTGCGAAGATTTTGCAGCGCCTGTCTGCCTTCGCTCTTCCTTGCAGAAAGGGCCGCAACGTCGCACGCGGATGGCAGCCCTTTTCCAAGCATCCAGGGAGTTAAAAGCTGCGCTTAAGCGGTTGGCAAGACTGGGGTCTGCGACAAAGGCATGTTAAACTAAAGTTCTGGTACAAAGAAAATAATGCAACACATGTAACCACATTTAACAAATGTATATGCTATGAACGAACAATGAGACGGTCAGTTTTAGTTTGTCATTCGTTCATAAGAATTTCTTAAAAGAAATGGTATACAGACAACGGTCCCTAAGAGACTGCACCACGACCCTTGTTCTCATCAACTGCCATAGTTAATTTTTCAGAATATGCTACGAAATGACAGTTGGACAAAGTACTATTCATTGCGGTTATGACAGTGTGGGATTTACTGATGATGGCTCAACATCCCATGGCAGCCTCAAAGGTGCAGTAAAATATTCTGTTTATCAGTGTGGTGGTATTTTACAGCTTAATTATGAAGCAACCGCTACTATTCGCAAAACAAAAGTTATTTCCAGTTTTTCGTGCCATACAGAAATTACATATTCATGGACTTTGTCAAAAATGTCGTGCATGTGAATGGCAATTTGTCGGACTATTTTGTAGTGTGCTAGCAGAAATCGGCGAAATAAAATTTTTGCCCTTTTATAGGCATTATACGAGACTCCTAAACAACTTTCCATGCTACAATGAAAGAACTACATGAAATAGCATGATGGAGGCAAAAGGCGTAGCCCACCAGAAAGCGAACAAAAGAAGGATACGACCACACAAATTGCGCGATCACAGCATACTCTTCACTCGGCTGCAAAGAACATGTGCTGAGTACCCGGATAGCACCACTCGTGACAGTATGGGTCGTTTTGTGAAAAAAATCATGCCAGGCACATGAATTGCAACTCTTTACCAGCCATCTCATCACCAAAGCTGGCGATGCGATATGCCTCAATAATAAGCCTGATCATCTTGTTGACGCCTTTTCCAAGGATTATCGTATTTCTAAAGAGGGTGTGTGTGTTCCAGATGTAGACGTAGTCTGTCCTTTTCTCCAGTTTCTGGTGCCCTACGCCTTTTGCTCCCATCATGCCGTACCCACAAGCCCAACATACAACTTGGTCAACTTCATGAAAAACCAGTTCTTTATTTGATGAAAATCATAGGCGTGATATGCATGACGTGTACATAAATTTCGGCATCTATAGGTTGCACACATCCAATATGCCAAATTACCTATACATCTGTACCAGTTCATCACTAGCGTAGTTTAAGAACCACGAAGCATGTTTGTGCAACGAAGCTGAAATTGACAGCAAGTTGGTAGTGTATTATGGGTGATGCAGTTTAGAAGCGTCAGGTAGTGACACCTATTGCAAAAAACATTATTCAAACAATCGATAATGTTACAGTATGTTCACTACTGAGCTATGTCTTCAAGCGTCCCTAATGAGCTTTACGCCTCAGCATGATAAATTCAGCAAAAAAATGCTGTTACGTTAATGCAATCCACAGTAAACTCAAATGTTTCTCGATTACCTATCAGATCTCTTTAAAGTATGGAATGCTCCTTTCATCGATAATTTTATGCGTTCTGCAAGGTTAGCAGTAGGGCTCCCCACTTTCATGACGAAACTTAAAGCACTTTCCTTATACATATTTTAAAGCGACCCATACTTGAGGTCAAGTTCAACAAGTAAAAGTATCTGAACTGATTACAGCATGGTGGCTGGCCAGCCTGTGCATTTTGAATCCCAACACAGCCATCACATGTTATAGTGAACCAAGAAGGTCAGGACGAAAGGAGCCCAACGGGGGCCAATGAGAACGTTTTATTTGCATTTAATTTGTGATTAAATCAATTATTCGTTTATTAAAGCAAACCTATCCTTCCGTCCTCCTTCGGCTTTCTCACTGCTGCTGCTGTCCGGCATACTGCATTGAGGGGGGGGGAGGGGTTCGAGTCAAAGGAAAGGCAACGTTTGAAATTCCTTTGGCACCCACCGTTGGATGGATGGATGTTACGAGAGTCCCCTTTAGAATGGGGCGGTGGGCTGCGCCACCAAGCTTTTGCTATTCTACTGTGTAAAGTCCTACCTAGGTTAAAAACAAAAATAAAACATGATGAATTACAATATACTTATTTTCTGACGCCCTATTATGGACTATGCTTTTGAAAGCCTCCGTCTTTTGTCGTTTCCCTACTTTTCTTCCACTGATCTCCAATCACGTCTTACTAATCCCTATCGCGGAAATGTTTACTTTCCGCCTGCTCTCGCTCAACCCAAAGCTTAAAGGAGGCCAGTGGTTAAGTAGTTAATCATGGCAGCTTTACTTTAAACTGCCGGCCAGCAATAGATTATATGAGCCTCTCTAACTTTCCGCTCGACGTTCTTCGTTGCTGTGCTGCTCACTCTACAGGCTGCATACTTGCTGGTCAGCTTCCTAGTTCTTACCCACCACTGTGAATCAATGCTTTTTCTTGCACAAATGCCTCAACACTCTCTCATCCCAATCATTGTCTTCCATATTCCTCAGTCGTTCCTCATAATCAATTTTACTGTGAGATTCCCTCACTTCACAACTAGTCCAGTGCATATCACCCTGTACAGCTTCGTTTGTAGGGCACGCCTTGGTGAGTGCTCCGCGAAAGGCATCCCTTGCGACAATGCTGCTCCCACAAGATTTGCCGACAGCCCGGCTAACTTATCGAAAACAGTGGAAACAAGGAAGCGCCCGGCAGAAAGGCAACCGCAGTCGCACTCTAACAGACGATGCGTTGCATCGAAAGATCATAACGAGTGAGACGCGTCGTGTAGCAATGAGTGGTGGCGTGAATCGAAGCTCTTTCGAAGCGTGGCCGAGTGCACCGGAGCACGACATGGATGCGTTTGATGAACAAACGTGTTAAAATGCCTCAATCTGCTGGTCCTAGCTCATCCCTAAATCTGCATACGCTCGCATTCGCAAGCTTGTTCGTCGATTTACCACGGTTTATTCTTCCGTCAAACTCATGGGGATAACGCCGGCTCGGCTTCGGAGAAGTAAAAAGCGTCGTCTTCTCCCAGCTGGAGCGCACCATAAAACCTGAAAGCCGTTTACTGTCTGATGCATGCCTATCACCAGTGAGCCCCGCATCTTCCTTGGTAACCAATAAAATTGTTGAAATTAATGAAGTTATGCTGGCAAACAACCATGATGCGCAGGTCAGCTTCAAAGGCAGATGTGCCGTATGAAGGTACTTTTAACAACTATGGATGACGTTAAGGCTATCTTAGAGCATGTTGATAAGACGAAACTGCAAAGGTGGACCGAGCACTCTGGAGTACCGGCACGTTGAAACAAAGTGGGCATATCTCGACAACAACCAGAGATGGCGGCACAAGAGATGCTTTATCGTTCTTGACCCTAGTGGCTCGAACCCATTAGTATGTCACAAATGTTCTGGCCTTTCAAACGTCCTGCGAATGCACCAGCAAAAAGTAGAAGAAAGAATGCGCAGCCTTAGGCCTTCAGGTACGCGTCCGTTGACTTCATACCAAAGCAAGGACAAAGTTGCAGTATTGCGTCGGGCAAATTATGCTCTGAAAAGGTTCAAAAATCGTCCGCTCAACCGTTTTAAAAAATGTCGGTGGAGCTTGCAGAAGGTCATATCCACATGCAAAAAATGCCAGAAGAAGAACTGGGCGAGAAATTACGCACAATAGATCTCCCTAGTGCTCAGCTGACTGCGGTAAAGGAGTGTATAGCAGAAGCGAGGTTGACGAACAAAAAAAGCAGACAGTACACAGAGGATTGGCTTCTGATGTGCTTGCTGTTGCTCATACGTAGCCGATCTGCATACTCGTTCCTGGGAGGTAATCAGGTGTTCACCCTTCCTTGCGTTACGACAGTGTGCAAGTGCCTTTGCTTGATAAGAGTCAGGTGTGGCTTTGAGAAGAGGTTTTTCACAGCCTTTAAGAAGAAGATGGCCACTAAAGACGACTACGAAATGCGCGTCCGAAAGGAAATTCGAGTTCGTTCGAAGACGATGACAACAGTGGCTTCACTGATTAGGAAGGTTCTTCAGCGGCCCGCGACGACCTTGCTGACCACGGGCTTGTATTTCCCTTTCGGTCATTTGGCGACAAGTAATCTCAGCCGACAGCAGTGTTTGCAATAATTTTGCCTGAATACGCGGAAATCTTAGATGGCGTAGTCGTCTGTGATGGCGCAAATACGAACCGTGCAATGTAGAAGGAGTTCGGCGTCACTGGAGCATTGCAACAGTCCCGGAACTACTTCAGTCATCCCATTGATGAGAAACGCAATGTATATGTGTTTTCTAACGCACCGCATCTTATGAAATGCGTTCGAAACCTTTTACTTTCAGAGAAAGTGTTGTGCGTACACGGCAATCGCGTTCACTGGGTACATTTTGACAGGCTCTAAATGGGGGACTCTAAACAGCCAGAAAATTTGCATGTTTGCCACAAATTAGCTTTGTTCCAGATCAACCCTTCAACGACCGAAAAAATGCGGGTGAAGCTGGCCACTCAGTTGTTCAGCTGGAGTGTAGCGAAAGGCTTAGAGTTCTACTCGGAGTGAGGCACAAAAGGGCTCGAAAATGTCAAGGCAACAGCAGAATTCACACTAAGCTTTTAACAATCTTTTTGATGCTCTCAACTGAAACCATCCAAAGGAAAGCATCAGCGTTGGCAGCAGAGATTTGAGGGTCCTGGCCTCGTCGTTGGATTGCTCAAATAAATGGGAAAAAGGAAATATCTCAAGAGCAAGTTGCCTAACCGAGCAAACCGCTGAGGGCCTTCGTGTGACTATTTTTTCCGCACTGGAACTGTAAAGATACCTGCTAAAGGAGTGCGGTCTCAAATATGTTTTAACAGCAAAACGTAACCAAGGCCTGTTGGTACGCTTCTTTGGGATTATCCGACAGGCTGGTTGCCAAAATGACCACACATCTATGCCCATATTTCTGCAGCTTTACAACATGTTATCAGTTTACTGTTTGATTAAATCCCCTAAATTGGGAAACTCAGGTTGTAAATGAATCTCGGCAAGGTACACCTGTACTTAAACTCAAAGATATTAAATTTGCTTTTGACGACAGTGTCAAGTCAGAAGAACACCTGAAGAAACTCAAAGAGAAGCTAGATGGCCTAGTTGCTGCTGAGAAGGAAGATGACCACGTGTTCGACAACTTACATGAAGCACGGGCAGCTGCAGATTGCATAATATATTATATAGCTGGTTTTATATACCGCAAGTACATGAAAAGCCCACCGTGTCCAAAATGCCGTGAAGGATTATTGGAAGAAGGAGCAATTCGTCATCAACCGGAAAGCAGTCGTGTTCTGTGTAAAACTATTTTGCACCCCAAGCGATGTCTTTTTCAGTTGCTTCATGCAAAGGCGATGGAATTCCACAGGCATGCAGCTCTCAGAAATGCCGATGAACTTACATTGGACAACATGCTTGATAAGTACAAGTTTTTCTTCTCCTGTGCCTATCATAAAAAGAAGTTATTGGTGGCGTGCTACACAGATATGTAGCCATGAGAATGAGGCAGTTCTGCAAACAGACATTTGAGGCAAAAAATAAGTCGCAGTGGCTGCAAAAGCTGTTGAAGCTTCAGTAAGTGAAAGCTCTACGTTTAATGTGCTCAATTAAATGGTGGGCGCCATGAACTTCCTCGTGTGTGCGAAATGTGTGAAAGTGTCCACTTTGTTTATGGAACGTAAACGCTTGTACGAATAATTCATTGATGGCATGCTCTCCGTATTTGTCAAATGTCAATCTGCACAAAACTTTACTGCTTTTGCGTCCCTGGCTTTTAAATGACAGTCGTCCATATGATCGAGAAATTGGCAAATGCCGACAAGCCGACGCTTGTCCGTCCTGTACACTAACATCACAACCACCTGTACCAGAACACTGAACTTCGGTTATTAAAGAATTCGGCCTTCGAATGGCCACAGTGGAAAGCTGTTTTGCAGCGCATTACAATTTGACTGCGAGCTTATCTAGGTTACATTACACGTAAAACTAGTTTTCGCGAGGAGTTTTTGGCATCTCATCATGGTAAGTTCTGTGGGTGAGGTAGGTATTGTAGCCGACTACCGTTGCGCTGGCCTCATTGTGCCAAGCTCCTATACCGGTATGGATGAGAGCGTGCACTACATGGCTATCGGAGCACGCTTAGTCTCCTAAACGTATGCTTCGTTCTATCCAAACAAGTTTCCGTGTCAAGCTGGAATAACATACGAAGAACGTTTTATTGACGCTTTTCACATGCGTAATAACTCTCGCCCTGCTTTTCTGCTTCAAAACCAAGGCCCTTGTGTCTGTGGCGCCATTTGCCGAGCGCTACGCAATACATGCACAGCCTATTTTTCCGCCTGGACGGCCTTCGTTCAGCCACCTAGCCTATTCTTACGGTGCTGTCACTGAACGTGTATGCAGGCTAAGGTCAAATGTTCAGAACGCATATCCTTGTGCACAATAAAAAAATCATTTCAGGGTCCAATTAAAGCGGTTATGCGTACGTGGCCAGAAAAATGTTTGAAATGTAATATTTTGGTGTTACGTTTTCTGCTGTGCATTATACAAATTTCATACAAATTACTCCTGAACATGTAACTCACCCTTGAAGTTCAGCACCTCCTCAATACTTGTTCTTAGCTCGTTCCTCCGTTTCCGCACTTCTTTTTTGAAGTCCCCGGGAGGCTCCACAGCAGTTCCCACATATTTCTTCAGCCGCTTTTCTTGGCGCCGTGCTCTGGTTATTTTCTTCATACACCGGCGGAGAAGGCACGCCAGGCCATCTTCTGCAAAAAAAAAATGAAAAATATCAGCTAAGGGTTACCATTACTCTCCTCAAATAACCGAAAAGGAGAAACGTAACTCTGTTACATACGGGTCTCAACCTCATGTGGAAACTGTAACTCACCCTTGAAGTTCAGCACCTCCTCAATACTTGTTCTTAGCTCGCTCCTCTGCTTCCGCACTTCTTTTTTGAAGTCCTCGGGAGGCTCCACAGCAGTTCCCACATATTTCTTCAGCCGCTTTTCTTGGCGCCGTGCTCTGGTTATTTTCTTCATACACCGGCGGAGAAGGCACGCCTGGCCATCTTCTGCAAAAAAAAAAAAAAAATAGCTAAGGGTTACCATTACTCTCCTCAAATAACCGAAAAGGAGAAATGTAACTCTGTTACATACGGGTCTCAACCTCATGTGGAAACTGTAACTCACCCTTGAAGTTCAGCACCTCCTCAATACTTGTGCTTAGCTCGCTCCTCCGCTTCCGCACTTCTTTTTTGAAGTCCTCGGGAGGCTCCACAGCAGTTCCCACATATTTCTTCAGCCGCTTTTCTTGGCGCCGTGCTCTTGTTATTTTCTTCATACACCGGCGGAGAAGGCACGCCAGGCCATCTTCTGCAAAAAAAAAAAATCAGCTAAGGGTTACCATTACTCTCCTCAAATAACCGAAAAGGAGAAATGTAACTCTGTTACATACGGGTCTCAACCTCATGTGGAAACTGTAACTCACCCTTGAAGTTCAGCACCTCCTCAATACTTGTTCTTAGCTCGCTCCTCCGCTTCCGCACTTCTTTCTTGAAGTCCTCGGGAGGCTCCACAGCAGTTCCCACATATTTCTTCAGCCGCTTTTCTTGGCGCCGTGCTCTGGTTATTTTCTTCATACACCGGCGGAGAAGGCACGCCAGGCCATCTTCAACAAAAAAAAAAAAAAAAAAAATCAGCTAAGGGTTACCATTACTCTCCTGAAATAACCGAAAAGGAGAAATGTAACTCTGTTACATACGGGTCTCAACCTCATGTGGAAACTGGTCGCGCAGTTTCTATCGTGAAATTATTAGCCCTGCCAGCACATTTCCCTGAGAACCACCACATACGTACACCTGCCCATACTTTCGTTCCGCGTTTCTGTGACAAAACACCTGATAACATCGCACTTTTTCTCGAATAACATTTGTGTGCGCACATCATAAGAAGCCAACAAACACTGTCACCAAGGACATCAAAGGGAAAATGACTTGTACTTAATAAATAACATAAAGAAACGATAAATAATGGAAATGAAGGTGGATGAAAAAACTAGTTGCTGCAGGTGCGGGACGATCCCACAACCTTCGCAGTTCACGTGCGATGCACTACGAATTGAGCTACCGCGGCGGTGTTTCCTCGTTCACTTTCTTGTGTATTGACTTTTCCTTGTAGAACCCTGGGAGTGGACGTGGAACTTACTTTCTGCCACAGGCATCACGAGAACGCGATCTTTTTGAGCAAAGGCAACCGGCCAATACGGCGCCGCTCCACATCTTTGCTTTTGTTGCTTCACAGCTGCTACTGCGCTTTGTCCACGCCAGAAACTCCAAATACCGGTGCAAATACAAATACCGGCCGCACCCAACGTTGGTAGATTAGGTCAGTTGGATAAGTCTGCTTAGGAGGCGGCTCCAACTCGTCTATCCCTTCAGAGATGGCGCTTGCGTCGCGTTGGGATCGAGCCGCCGGCTGTCGGCAGGCACGTTCAGTGCTTTTCTCGGTGTTAGTCTAGGCTGTCTGTCGCCGGCGTGCACTCCGAAAAAGTTCCTTTTGTGTTATCGTTGATTTATAAATTGGAATATAGGTATGTGACTTGGAGATCACGTGTATTGTGTAGTAAGCCAAGTTTGACAAAGTCTGTGTGCCGACCTGCAGCGCGCTGGGCTGCCAAAGTGGATATGCTTCTCAAGAGAAAACGTGCAGTCGACAGCACTTAACGTGCCGAGGACTTAATCACTTTCTACGAGCACATCGTTAAAGGCAGCATTGTTAAGATTCCACGTGGCAGGTGGGTGCAGAGTCACTTATTTTCCCCAACATTCCTGCGCGCCTATCGAAAGCAAAAGCACCAAGGCCCAGAAGAAAACCTTCGAAGCTAAGAGCAACAGTAAATTGCGATGTTCCTATGTCTGAAAGTGATGGCGACGTGATGTAAACATAAAAAACAGTAATGCTAAAGAAACGGAGGTCCCTTCCGTTCTAGAGATGTGTTCAGAGAAAGCATCTTCGTTCCCTGCATTCAGAGAGCACTCAAGTGTCGAGTAGTGGAGTGTCCAGCTCATGACTCTTCAAAGTTGATGAAAACAGTGGTATTGTTGTGACCGACGGGGCTGTGGTTATAAGGAAAGACTTCTCTGTTGCACTGAGCTTATGCGGAAGGCTTACTGCGGTATATGTTCGGGCGAACCGCTAAAACTCTCAAGTTTGACGAAACTATCCGCATTTCTCTCTTATGTTAGCAACCTAAAATTGTGCACGGGCGGTCATGTGGTTTATTCCCCTCCATTTCGGCAGCAACATCAGCTTTCAAGACCCAGGACGTGTGGAGGAGCACAAAATGCTGTCTCAGGAAAGCTTGTGCCCACTGTGCATGAGCACAAGAAAATATATCCGAGCATGGGAAAAGCGAAAAAACAAGAAATCCAAGGAACGAACCAAGCCTCACCAAAGGATACGTTTAACAAATAAAAACCTAAGAAACAGTTATTAGGGGTACAATATTTCGCGACTAAGCCAAAAAAGAAATTCGGGCTTTCAAATATGTCTTCCTCAAGCGCAACAGCTTGCTCTTCACTCAGTGTTGAAAGCTTCAAAAGCAAAGTTAGCGAGAGGAAAGCGCTATAAAACCGACTGGTTGGTGTCTTCCCTCCTTCTTAAGATATCAAGCCCTGCTGCTTATAGGCTGATGTCAAAGATGAATATTTTGCCACTACCTACGTCATCGCACCTTAAACAAATTATCATGGGAATGCCTTGCGAGTTCGGTTTTAATAAGGTTTCGCTTAACAGCACTGGTGCACTTATTAAACAAGGAGCAAGCTGCTGTGGAATCCCCATACTAGACAAAATGAAAGTACGCCAAGCTGTCACATTCAATAAGCAAACATATAAAGAAGACGTCCAGAAATCGACAGCCATGGCAGATCATGCACTTGTGCGTACGTTTGTGCCCCTATTTCATTCGTGGGTACTACCAATCGCCAGCTTCGCTCCAAAAAATGCATCTCCTGGAAGAGTCCTCGCAAGGATGGTTTTGAAAGCCGTCATAGAGCTTCATAAACAAAATGCTACAGTGATAGCCGTCATAAGCGATGGAGCAAGCACAAACAAGTGAATGTGATCAACATTTGGTGTGACAGGCAATTCTCATGCACCTAAGCACAAAATTGAACATCCCTGTATTCCAGACAGCAGTCCATACTTCCTCTGTGGTGTGTCTCAGATTGTGAAGTGCATAAGAAATCATCTGCTTCGTCACAAGTACGGCATGGTAGGTATCCGCTTTTTTATGTTAGCGTGTAAGAAAATTATCGTGATCACAAAATATCAGCTCCAACTTTTCAATCATCTTTTTACTTTACAGAATGGCGAACATGAGATCAACTATGACCGCTACTGTATACTTCAGGATGTTAACAGCAAGCAGCAGCTCCGTGCAGTACCAAAACTGACAAAAGAGCATGTGAACCCCGACAATTTGAGAAAAATGAATGTGCGGCTGGCTGTTCAGGCAGGTAGCCGCCTATCTTCAGCTAGATAACGGAAATCGGGCCGCAGTTTTGCCTTTCATCATCTTCGCGTATAACACCGCCGTTCAATGCAAAACCGGTTACTCGGTATTCAACATTGTTTATGGCCGTTCGCCCAGTTCCTTTCTCGACGTTTCTTCTCTGCCCCTGTCAGTTCTTCTTAATCTTCCAGCGAATAATATGTTTCCCGCCTTGACCGTTGTCGCCAGCGTGGCCGCTTTGACACTGAAGCCAGACAACAGGACCGCAAGGCTCATTATGACGCTTGTAATGGAGTAGTTTTCTACCAGCCCAGCGATGAAGTGCTTGTGGTTGTGGTTGTGCTTGTGGTGAAGTGGTTGTGTGAGAAGTGTCAGTTCCACTTTTTTGGCACATGCGCGTTCCTGAAAATGACTTCTTCCGTTAATTATCGCGTGACCCCAGTTGTCCCCTCAACTGACCGCCGTTGCCGCTCTACCGAAGTGGTCAACCTTTCTCGTATGAAGCCCTGCACGCGGCGTTTCCCGTAGCTTTAGGCTGCGGCCAGGGTGGCCGCTCTCGTGCGGGAGAAGTTAGTGTGGCCATTTATTGATACATTATCATCACCATGTGTGTGCCCTTCGCATCGTGCGGATAGCCAGATGGTCATAGTGGATTGGGCCGAGGGTCCTTCGCCGCGTCTCTCAGACTCAATAAAGGTCGGCCCTTACTGTGTCGTCACAATAAATATATATATATATATATATATATATATATATATATATATATATATATATATATATATATATATATATATATATATATACATATATATATATATTGTCGCGGTACAACGCGGACAGAACACAGGGAGACGTACTTCGAAGAACAGGACAATATGTGCAAAAACAAAGAGAGCGACGACACGTCTTCTTCGTCATCACCCAATCTGGCTCCGACCCACTAGGCGGAGTCCGTTAGTGCTCCCATCGTCGTCGTCGTCTGCATAGAATACGCGCGTCATTTGTCCCTCCCTACGAGAGCATCGTCCCGATGCTGGACAAGAAATGTCAGTTGCGGAAGTAAAGGGCGCTAGCATTGTTATTCGCTCACATACGGCTTCATGCGGACAACGTGCACAAGTTCAGGATGGTGTGTGCGGCGCCGCGTACCATTCGGATTATCGGGAACGACCTCGTAAGTGACATCACTGAGTCGCCGCAATACCCGATATGGTCCGAACTATCACCTTAACAGCTTCTCAGAGAGGCCTCGTTTCCTTACGGGTGTCCGAATCCATACTCTGTCGCCGACTTCATCGGTAACTATTCTACGGTGTAGATCGTAGCGGCCTGCGTCGTAGTCTTGCTGCTGGCAGATCCGCAAGTGCGCGAGCTGCCTAGCTTCTTCTGCGCGTTGTGTAAACACATCGGCGTCCGTATCAGCGTCGTCAAAGTCGTGTGGAAGCATCGCATCCAGCATCGTTCGTACATCTCGTCCGTGAACAAGGGTGAACAGAGTCATGCGCGTCGTCTCTTTTTTCGCCGTGTTATATGCAAAGGTGATATACGGTGGGATGTCGTCCCAATTTTTATGTTAGACATCCACGTACATTGATAGCATGTCTTCGATGCCTTTGTTTATGCGCTCTGTTAACCCATTGGTTTGTGGATGGCAGGCGGTTGACTTTCGATGGGACGTTCCACTTAGTAGCAAGACGTGATCTAAAAGTGCAGCCGTAAATGGGGTTGCTCGGTCGGTTATTACGACGGTTGGCGCGCCGTGACGCAACACCACATGCTCAATGAAAAAGCGCGCTACCTTGGCTGCTGTGCTGCTCTGGATTGCCTTTGTTTCAGCGTAACGTGTGAGACAGTCGGTTGCGACGATAACAAAGCGATTGCCTGCAGTAGAAGTAGGAAGTGGGCACAAAATGTCCATTCCGATTTGATCAAATGGTATTTGAGGGACCTGGACGGGTGGTAGGAGGGCGGCTGGTTTCGTCAGAGGCGACTTGCGCCTCTGGCAGTCGAGACAAGTGCGACCGTGATGTTTCACGGCGGTGGTAAGTAATACCTTTGCTGCACTCTGCCTAATGTTCGCGTGAAGCCGAAGTGACCAGAAGTCACCTCGTTGTGGCAAGCTTGAAGTACTTCCGTACGAAGAGCTGCAGGAATGACAAGCAGATAAGGGGACCCGGTCGAAGTAAAGTTTTTTTGTGTAAGGGACCTTGGCCCGTAAACAACATGACAACAGTCCTCTTGCGAAAACTCTAGGTGGTTTCGCAGATCTTCCCTCCAAGTAATTGATTAGTTCAAGGAACTCGGGGTCGTTCCGTTGTTGTTGCGCGATGGCGGATGTGTCCATAACACAAAGAAATGCTGAGTCTTCTTCTTCGGGCGGAGCAGGTGACTCTATCGGCGATCGAGGCAAGCAGTCAGCATCCGTATGTCGTTTCCCCGACTTTTACGTGACAGCCATGTCAAACTCTTGTAGCCTGAGGCTGCAACGCGCCAGTCGTCCAGAAGGATTTTTAAGGTTTGTCAACCAACATAGTGAATGGTGGTCGCTGATAACTGTGAAGTGGTGGCCATACAAATATGGGCGAAGTTTCGTAACCGCCCATACCACGGCGAGGCATTCTTTCTCAGTTGTGGAGTTATTAGCCTCTGTACGTGAGAGTGTTCTACTTGCATAGGCAAACACTCTTTCTGTGTCGCCTTGCCGCTGCACAAGGACTGCTCCCAAACCAACATTGCTGGCATCAGTGCAGATCAGTGTAGGAGCGGTCTCATCAAAGTGAGCAAGCACTGGAGGTGTCTGGAGAGGTTGCCGCAAGTCGTTTAATGCACCTTGCTCTTCGCCGCCCCATACAAAAGCAACGTCGTCTCTCGTCAGGCAAGTTAACGGTGACGCAATGCGCGCAAAGCCTGCAATAAACCGCCAGTAGTAGGCACAGAGGCCGAGGAAGCACCTGACAGCCTTTTTATCGGATGGTACGGGAAACTGTGCGACGGCTGCAATTTTTCCAGGATCCGGCCGGACACCTGCGTGGCTGAAGACGTGACCGAGAAACTGCAGTTCCGCGAAGCCAGAGTGGCATTTCTGCGGCTTCAGGGTGAGGCCGGCGGAGCGTATGGACTGCAGAACCGCTTCAAGTCGTTCGAGGTGTTCTTCAAACGTTGCGGAGAACACGATGACGTCGTCGAATACACTAAGCAGGTTTTCAACTTCAGACCCGAAAGTACAGTATTCAGGGTGTCTACCAACCGGGAAAACCGGGAAAACCGGGAATTCTCAGGGAATTTGAACAGTCTGGAAAAACTCAGGGAAAACTCAGGGAATTTGTGCTTCCATCACGGAAAATTAGCTGTAACTTTATTGAAAGGGAACGAAAGTCGTGTTAATGCTGGCTCCAGTAACAGAGGAATGGCAACGAATCGTCATTGACGCCGTGTCATCGGCACGATGTATTGCCAGAGTAGTTAACGACCGATTTTCTAGACGCCCGATTTTTCGGACATGCCCGATAATTTGCACGGTATTGCGGCATCACCACGTACTCCATATAGTCAATGTATATCGCCCTGACTGCAGGTCTGAAATGGCATTAAAGCCGCCACCGCCGCTATTTTGATTATCTCCCCGCCTCGCACCGGCACTCTAGCAGGCAGATCCGCTGGCAGCCGTAACCACCACCGCGGCAACGTTAGGCCTAGCTGCTTCTATGTTCGCTATTAAGCTTCTTGCCGTGCAGTGCCGTGTTTTTCATTGAAAGAATTCGCCGCTGTGACCAATGGCACCGACTCCGCCTTTGTAATCTTCGCGATTGGCGTTGAAGCTCGCGGAGCACACCGCGTTGCGTAATGCCAGTCTCCAAAAGTTAGGTTCGCCTCAGTACACTTTACTTAGGCGGTGAAGCATAACAAGCGTGCGAAGGGGGCAATTGTCACGGGACAGTATGTGTTCCTTAATTACACATGCGTGCACCCCGTCTCCTGTCACAGTACAAGCCCTCATATGCCTAATAAGCGTACTGGAAGGCCTTCAGAGCTTTTTCAGACGTGCCTGTGGTAATTTTAGCCCTTAAAGGCAGTTAAAGACATGCATTAATTTTTTTCAGACTGCCCGTTTTTTTTTTTTTTTCAATTCTTTTTGCGGCCCCATGGAAGTCCGAAAAATCAAATGTTGACTGTACAACTGACCAAGAGGATGCTTCAGATTATCCATGTGGTGAAAGCGTGGTAGAAGGAGGATGAGAAGAGAAAGGACCGACGCACTGAGGAATTAATGGGAAAGGAAGGGTGCCGCCGCCTTTTTGAAGGAGATTGAGCAAAAAAACTAAGTGTTGGCTGACGCTGAGACGCAGGTGTCCCTCATCCAAACCAAAATAAATTGTTTAAGCAGTGAAACCCAACACTGAGATGTTGTGTATGGGCTGAGAGTATGTCAGGACAGTTGAGGTTGACTTCCGAGCTGCTGAGAGAGAACCTTAGTTGTGACAAAGTTCAGGACCTCATACATATGAGCTTGCTATCAGTTGATAGAAATAGCTGATATTAAAAAATACTTATGTATGCATCTCCTTTTCATTCGTATTTGAAAATATTCGACTCAATTTGGAATGGGCGTTATCATTTCGTTCGCTGTGAATTTTACTAACACCTTCCTTCTGTTTTCTTTTTAAATAAAATAGATATTACTCCTTACTATTCAAACTGGATTAAGTCTTTTCTTTGTTTCAGCATGCTTACTAGAGAGTGACAGCATCGGGCAAGGTGGTGTCAGCCTGCCTTGACATAAAACAAAGTTCTGGCTCATTGAGGCAATTTCGCAAAGGTTTTCAGGTAAAACCTGGAAAACTCAGGGAATTTGGAAATGTCAACTTGGTAGACACCCTGAGTATCCATGAGGCGTTGGAACGTAGCAGGGGCAGAACGCAAGCCGAAAGGCAAGACTTTAAATTCGTATAGGCCGTCTGGCGTCACGAACGCAGTTTTTTCGTCTACTTCGATGTGCCAACATCCGCTTTTTAAGTCCATTGAAGAGAAGTAACGTGCCTGTAGAAGCCTGTCGAAGCCTGTCGAGTGAATCAGCTATACGGAGAAGTGGGTATACGTCTTTCTTTGTAACTTTATTTAGCTTCCGGTAGTCCACACAGAAACGCAAGCATATTATATATATATATATATATATATATATATATATATATATATATACAGACAATGGATAGAACCATCGCTAATAGAAACTTCTGATATACGCGGGCGCGACCTGCGCTGAGCGGAAAGCCTAGCGCGGGGGTCACGGGAGAAATGAAAGCCTGTTTATATATGTATATATATATATGTATTCAGCGTGCTGTGGATGCGAAAATATTACGAAACCACGAAGCACTGCATATACAGGGAAGGGGAACAACGACGGCGCCGTGAGTGTGGACGCCCCCAGTTTTGCTGCAATCCTTCTCACTGCGTCCCTTGAATTTGCGTATAGTAGAAAAACGTGAACCAGAGGACATACAGGTAAGGGCCGTTGACGGTGACCCTGCAAGTGTAGGCTTCCCGCACTTTCGTTCCAAACCTTCCTAGAAAGGACCTCGGATGCACGAATATTAGAAAAACACTGAGGAAACAAGGCGAAGGAAAGAAAATGATGGTGCTGCGACCCACTTTTCTTGCAAACCTCACAGCGTGCCGTCAATCTGCGAATATTAGAGAAAGGTGTACGAGTGAAGATACCGGAAAGGGGTATTGATGGTGGTGCAGTGAGTCCATGCATAGTGCAGATGGTGCAAGATAATGCAGTGCCGAGCCGACCCGCGGCGGAGGTGAGGCAGGCGTCAAGCACTCCCCTTACCTGAGCCGCCCCCGAAGATAGCGCAATATCGGCCCGACCCACGGCAGGAGATGAAGGAGGCGTTAAGCATTCCCGCCTTTCGTTCCAAACCTTCCTCGAGCGTGCGCTGGACGCGTGAATATTGGAAAAGATATTGGTCGACCATTGCGCCTCTTTGTAATGCATACAGAACACGCAGTGCAAAACGTAGTCAGTTCAGCGTTCCGGTGTCGGTAGCACACACCGTGATCCGCCGCTATGGAGTCGGCACTCTGGTAACGCACCATCGTATAGTGGGTGACAGCAGCGGAAAGGGAGGGCGAGATTAGCAATTATTTATTGTTACTTCAGAGGTGGGAAGGCGAAATGGGTGGAGAACAGGGGTATCGAGTGGAGGTCACGCACTCATTCACTCACAGACAGGGATCAATTTGGCCGCACCTGCTTGTGGTGCACATGGGAAGTAGAAGTAACGCGAAACGCTAGAATTGTCTTTCGAGTCACCGCAACGGCACTGCGCCAGGTATGGGGACGTACAGGGCAAGAGTGGAGGTGGCAGGACAGCCAGGCGCAAGCACTGCCAGAGGCGACATATGACACCGAGGAACGCGCTCCGCAAACGGAGAAGCGATAGACACCGCAGAGAGCCATACAGCCACGCGACGCCGAGACGAAGGAGTGGATAACCGAGGATCAGGCGCGAGGGGGCAAGGCACGCCCGCCACCGGCACCGCGGAAGAGCCGCGACAGTGGGACAAGGGACGGCGAAGCCGGAGGGGAGGGTAGCAGCGAGAGTCACCAAACCGGCGCTGCGCGAACGAATGGGGCGAGAGGATAGGTTTGAACACGTGATCCGGTTTTGGAGGACAAGGGGCATAGAGTTTCCTACAATATACTGCAGGGAACTCTGCTACTGCCGTCGTTGTCCTACCATGGGGATGATGGGAAGTACTTGGATTTGTCTCATATTCGTACGTGTGGATTCAGGCGTGTTTGTGGCTTCGTATGCTACGCAATATAAATCTTATTATAAATTTCATAGCAATCTATACTCTTCGAAGTGCACAAGACGCCGTGAATATGGACAATCGCAACTAATTGGAATGGTTGAGCTGGTCGAGGTGGCCAAATCGAAACATACCAAGCGGCTTAAGGTGACTCATGCCTGCGATAAATTCATAAGGGTGTTTCACATCGCTTATCGATACGTGCATCTGTGGCTTAATGGTTTCAATATCCGGCGTCTCTGTTAGAGGTCCTGTGTTCAAATCCTGCCGTCGCACAATGTTAATGTTTATTTGATTACCGATTACACAGCACATTGTTGAAAATGACTAGTTTACAATCTCAAAAAGCCGCTTGAAGCCAGAAGGACGAAATTTAGGCAAATCCATGTGCTTCCCGTAATTCCCACGCTGGTGCAACCACTGCCACTGCAGCTCCCGTTGAGACTAGCGCCAGAGTTCCGTCGAGTAATTATTATCATCATCATCATCATCATCAGCCTGGTTACGCCCACTGCAGGGCAAAGGCCTCTCCCATGCTTCTCCAACAACCCCGGTCATGTACTAATTGTGGCCATGCCGTCCCTGCAAACTTCTTAATCTCATCCGCCCACCTAACTTTCTGCCGCCCCCTGCTACGCTTCCCTTCCCTTGGGATCCAGTCCGTAACCCTTAATGACCATCGGTTATCTTCCCTCCTCATTACATGTCCTGCCCATGCCCATTTCTTTTTCTTGATTTCAACTAAGATGTCATTAACTCGCGTTTGTTCCCTCACCCAATCTGCTCTTTTCTTATCCCTCAACGTTACACCTATCATTCTTCTTTCCATAGCTCGTTGTGTCGTCCTCAATTTGAGTAGAACCCTTTTAGTAAGCCTCCAGGTTTCTGCCCCGTAGGTGAGTACTGGTAAGACACAGCTATTCTATACTTTTCTCTTGAGGGATAATGGCAACCTGCTGTTCATGATTTGGGAATGCCTGCCAAACGCACCCCAGCCCATTCTTCTTCTTCTGATTATTTCCGTCTCATGATCCGGATCCGCCGTCACTACCTGCCCTAAGTAGATGTATTCCCTTACGACTTCCAGTGCCTCGCTGCCTATTGTAAATTGCTGTTCTCTCCCGAGACTGTTAAGCATTACTTTAGTTTTCTGCAGATTAATTTTTAGACCCGCTCTTCTGCTTTGCCTCTCCAGGTCAGTGAGCATGCATTGCAATTGGTCCCCTGAGTTACTAAGCAAGGCAATATCATCAGCGAATCGCAAGTTACTAAGGTATTCTCCATTAACTTTTATCCCCAATTCTTCCCAATCTAGGTCTCTGAATACCTCCTGTAAACACGCTGTGAATAGCATTGGAGATATCGTATCTCCCTGCCTGACGCCTTTCTGTATTGGGATTTTGTTGCTTGCTTTATGGAGGACTACGGTGGCTGTGGAGCCGCTATAGATATCTTCCAGTATTTTTACATATGGCTCCTCTACACCCTGATTCCGTAATGCCTCCATGACTGCTGAGTTTTCGACTGAATCAAACGCTTTCTCGTAATCAATGAAAGCTATATATAAGGGTTGGTTATATTCTGCACATTTCTCTATCACTTGATTGATAGTGTGAATATGGTCTATTGTTGAGTAGCCTTTACGGAATCCTGCCTGGTCCTTTGGTTGACAGAAGTCGAAGGTGTTCCTGATTCTATTTGCAATTACCTTAGTAAATACTTTGTAGGCAACGGACAGTAAGCTGATCGGTCTATAATTTTTCAAGTCTTTGGCGTCCCCTTTCTTATGGATTAGGATTATGTTAGCGTTCTTCCAAGATTGCGGTACGCTCGAGGTCATGAGGCATTGCGTATACAGGGTGGCCAGTTTCTCTAGAACAATCTGTCCACCATCCTTCAACAAATCTGCTGTTACCTGATCCTCCCCAGCTGCCTTCCCCCTTTGCATATCTCCTAAGGCTTTCTTTACTTCTTCCGGCGTTACCTTTGGGATTTCGAATTCCTCTAGACTATTTTCTCTTCCATTATCGTCGTGGATGCCACTGGTACTGTATAAATCTCTATAGAACTCCTCAGTTACTTGAACTATCTCATCCATATTAGTAATGATATTGCCGGCTTTGTCTCTTAACGCATACATCTGATTCTTGCCAATTCCTAGTTTCTTCTTCACTGTTTTTAGGCTTCCTCCGTTCCTGAGCGCATGTTCAATTCTATCCATATTATACTTCCTTATGTCAGCTGTCTTACGCTTGTTGATTAACTTCGAAATTTCTGCCAGTTATATTCTAGCTGTAGGGTTAGAGGCTTTCATGCATTGGCGTTTCTTGATCAGATCTTTCGTCTCCTGCGATAGCTTACTGGTCTCCTGTCTAACGGAGTTACCACCGACTTCTATTGCGCACTCCCTAATGATGCCCATAAGATTGTCATTCATTGCTTCAACACTAATGTCCTCTTCCTGAGTTAAAGCCGAATACCTGTTCTTTAGCTTGATCCGGAATTCCTCTAGTTTCCCTCTTACCGCTAAATTATTTATTGGCTTCTTATGTGCCAGTTTTTTCCATTCCCTCCTCAAGTCTAGGCTAATTCGAGTTCTTACCATCCTATGGTCATTGCAGCGCACCTTGCCGAGCACGTCTACATCTTGTATGATGCCAGGGTTCGCGCAGAGTATGAAGTCTATTTCATTTATAGTTTCACCATTCGGGCTCCTCCACGTCCACTTTCGGCTAACCCGCTTGCGGAAGAAGGTATTAATTATCCTCATATTATTCTGTTCCGCAAACTCTACTAATAACTCTCCCCTGCTATTCCTAGTGCCTATGCCATATTCACCCACTGCCTTGTCTCCAGCCTGCTTCTTGCCTACCTTGGCATTAAAGTCGCCCATTAGTATAGTGTATTTAGTTTTCACTCTGCCCATCGCCGATTCCACGTCTTCATAGAAGCTTTCGACTTCCTGGTCATCATGACTGGATGTAGGGGCGTAGACCTGTACAATCTTCATTTTGTACCTCTTATTAAGTTTCACAACAAGACCTGCCACCCTCTCGTTAATGCTATAGAATTCCTGTATGTTACCAGCTATATTCTTATTAACCAGGAATCCGACTCCTAGTTCTCTTCTCTCCGCTAAGCCCCGGTAGCACAGGACGTGCCCGCTATTTAGCACTGTATATGCTTCTTTTGGCCTCCTAACTTCACTGAGCCCTATTATATCCCATTTACTGCCCTCTAATTCCTCCAATAGCACTGCTAGACTCGCCTCACTAGATAACGTTCTAGCGTTAAACGTTGCCAGGTTCATATTCCAATGGCGGCCTGTCCGGCCGACATTATATATGAAACCTATATTATATGAAGAGGGGAGAGCAAGGCTCGCGTTGCGGACGAGAGATTGCAGCAGGAGCGCGAGCAGCTAGAGAAGAGCGCTGATGATCACCTCGGTTACGACGAGGCACGACGGTGACATGAAATGTGGGAACGGGAGCCAATGTGAGCCCTGCGCTCGAAAACACGAAACAGAACAGACCACCATACGCGGAACGTCGGACAATGGCGGTGCTGTGAGTGTAGACGTGCCCCGCCCTCGATAGAAACATATGTACAGTGGGCCATCAATGCGCGAATACTAGGAAAGAGTAAAGCAGAGGAGGTACATCCAAGGGGAGTCGAATGCGGCGCTGTGGGTGTGGAATGAGTAGGGTGATAATTTTGGTGACTCGGAAGCGTTCCGCGATGGCAGGTCTTTGCGTGCAAGCTCGAAACAAAAACGGCGGACTTAATCATGTCTGCGCTGATTTCGTGGGTGAAATTGAGTTATGTTCACAAAAGACACATTATGAAGAAGTCAATGTAGTGACACGTGCAGCATGCCCTGAAGGACGTATCAATGCACTAGGCCGAGCAAGTAATGCTTGTTCTTATGCCATTTATATTAGAGGTTTTTTGTGACAACCCTATCGTTGCATTCATATGTTAGTCGAATATTCGTGCCACCTTGAAGGGGTGGAGACATCAAAATTTTCGTTCATGCGTTTGTTGATTCAAACGTTGCGTCATGCTTCAGGGAGCACGATACACACAGCGGGATTCATATATATCCGATAAATAATTTAATAATAGCATTATTATACCGAGCGATTTCGGTTTCTGGTCCGGGGGATGCTATGACGTCACAGAGGAGGAAACGCAACATGGCTTGGTCACGTGGGCCACAAAAAATAGTGACGTAAAACTATGCTGCGTCGTCTGCTCGCGCATACGCGTGCTCTGCCAGCAGAGGCCAGCTCTGCTGGCAGAGCACGCGTGCATGTCGCGATTATTATAATTATTGCGAAGAGTGACAACAACGGTATGAAAATATTGCGGCTTGTGAGAGTCGGTGATTCATTCCGAAGCGCCGTAAGCTTTAGCTTTGAAGTGAACCGGAAAAGGCCTAGCGACGATATCGGCGGCGCTGAACGATCAGAGGCGGTGAAGCTGCCTTCGGTGCCACAGTGACCACTCCTCGGTCGCTGAGTGGCCGCTTCGCCGTACGGCTGCCGCACAAACGGGTCCCGGGCCCATCCTCTCCACGGCAAGGAAATCTCGCTGTTCGCGAACAAAACCGCCGTCGCAAGGGGGGCCGCGAACGGCAAACACGTGCGGCGAGTTTCCGTGCCGGTAACGTGGACGGGCCCTCACATTGAGAAAGGCCAAGCGAACGAGAGACCGCTCCGGGCTGCCGAACTACGCGACTATGCGAGGAGAGAAGCGGACAACACGAACGCCGCATATCCTGGTCCCTTTCGGAGTCGGCCGGCTAGTGTCACACTCAAACGTGTAAAGGCCCGTTCGCACGGCAACTCGCCGCACGCAGTTTGCCGTTCGCGGGCGCCGTGCGGCGTTCGTGTTGTCCACTTCTGTCCTCTTGTGTCCGTGTCTGCATCCCTTACCCCTTATTTGCATTGAGAAAGGATTTCTATATGCCTGTAGTTTGGTCATAGTGCAGGCTATGCTCGGTCGCTCGGCTCAGCAGGCTCCGTAATCGGCATTTCATAGCTACTCATCATACGTCATGTTTTTGTGCTATTGTGCTATGACGTCGATATTTTCGTTCCTGCTCTGTGACGTAGTAACTGCCGCGCTAGCGATGAGTCTCGACTACGAGAAGGAGTTTTTAATGACATTTTGGAGCAGAATTAAAATTATCTTGAAATGTTTGCAACGTCCAATACCTCGTTCTGGGTGTCTTTGCATACGGAAGCAGCCTGCAACATGCTTTTTATTGCCTCAAAATTTGGTGTCCCAACCCCTTTAATAATTTGCATTGTCACCTTATTGGGATGTTTTGCAACAGCTGCGCAATATACAAAACTGGCTTACCACCCCGATCCCGGAATGAAACTCCAAATTGACATTGAACAGCTCTGTAAACATCGCTTTCGCACAAACTCAACGAACTGTCAATTCTAATTAACTTCAATTTTGTCCCCCAAAGCCGGTCGTCATTGTTTCAAACCTCGACATTTCAATGGGCAATTATTCCTTGCATCCTGCACAAACTGCGTTGTGTGTCTTCTTATTTGGAGTACTGCAGCCTATTTTACAGCCTAAGAATGAGGTGTAAGGTACACAAATTTAAAATACTAAATATAAATAAACCCAAGTAAAGCGTCACACAGTGCAACAAGCATTTTGGAAAACAGAAATATGGAAATTAAATGCTGCATCAAAAGAATGATACACCAAAGTTGAATTCAATGCACTATCAGATGAGAAATTGCAGCACAAACAGTAGTCATAATAGAGAAGACATATACATTAATATAAAGGAAACTGTTCTTTTACCCCTTCATGGTGCCACTTAGCAAAGATGAAAAGTTGACTGGCTGTGATGATCTAGCTGTAGTAATATAATAATCATTTTGCTTTACACATAGAAACAACCTGTCATGCTTTATGCTCTGCACAGGAAGCCGCCAGATTTACCCACAACTAAACCTAGAATTAGAATTCAGGTTATGTAATACGATGAAGTCAACAACGTCTATATCTCCCTTTTTCACGAAAGAGAAATAAAGTTTCCTTCTGCACCCATATTGTGCAGCAAATCAAAGCTGCAGGTTAGCCGGGCATACGATGCAGTTACGACTGCCGTTCCAGCACTGCAATACTGAAAGCACTAACTTATCTGCGCCGTGTCGTCTTCCTCCGACGAGGCTCCTGCCGCCGCCGCTTGCACAGCTTGCCCACCTTATACAAAAGCAACGATACGAAACTTCAATTCTGTCACCGTATTCTGGCACATGGGAAACAAAGCAAATATCATAAGCTTTCAGTAACATTTAACTTTCTGCAGGGCAAACCTACACAGTACTACAATTCTCACGTGTTATAAAAAGCAAGAGAGCTATAAAATGTAATTATTGTACTTTTGGACATCGTTTCTCACAAGTCGTGTCTCAGGACCAGGAATGTATTACAGGACGTGTAGGGTGTCAGGGGGCAACCATACCCGAAAAATACAAAGACAGGAAATAATGTATTAAAGGCGTATTCCATATGTAATTTAGAAACACAGTACCCATATGGAAGTAGTGCTAACGTTATGGTAAAACTTGCCTAATAGACATGTTGACAGGTTATCTGTAAACTTTTATTAGATGTTGCACAAGACTCGCTGCATGCAGCTGTTACAAAACCACGAGGTATGTTCGGTAAGTTAAAATTCATGAATGAGGCACGGACGGGAAAGATATATGTATTGTAGGGAAAGAATAGAATGCAATTTTCGCAGTTGCGAACCATGATTTCGTTAGAACTCGTGGTAGCATGTCGGTATTGAAGCACTGCCTAAATTTTCGACAAGTGCATTTTATTGCATTAGCATTAGCAATGTCAAAGTGGAAAGAAGTGTCTGTGTGAAGCGTAACAAGCCAGTCGCATAGTAGAGGTAGAGCGGTGCTTAGAAGGATTGTGTGTGCGTGCGTGCGCGCGTGTCTGTGTGTCCGTGCGCGTAAAAAAATAATTAAATTGTGGTGTTTTACGTGCCAAAACCACTTTGATTATGAGGCGCGCCATAGTGGGGGACTCGCTCAGCTCGTCCTAAAAGCAATATTTTTGCTTTAAGACACTGGAGCCTTAGTCGACGCGGACGTACGTGATGGCGCAAGCACGAACCGTGCGATGTGGAAAGAGTTCGGAGTCACTGGAGCATTGCAACGTACCCGCAACTACTTCATCCATGCCACTGATGAAAAACGCAATGTATATGTGTTCTTTGACGCACCCCATCTTATGAAATGCGTTTGGAACCGTTGACTTTCACCGAAAGCGTGCGTAAAGGGCAATCGCGTTGACTCGGCACATTTTGACAGGCTGTTTATGGAGGATTCTAAACAGCCGGGAAATTTGCGTGTTTGGCGCAAATTAACTCTGTCCCGCATCAACACTTCAACGACCGAAAAAATGCGGGTAAAGCTGGCCACTCAGTTGTTCAGCTGGAGTGTAGCGAAAGGCTTGCGCTTCTACTCGAAGTGAGGCACAAAATGGCTCGAAAATGTCAAGGCAACAGTAAAATTCACACTAAGGGTCAATGATCTTTTTGATGCTCTCAACCGAAACCATCGAAAGGAAAGCATCACTGTTGGCAGCAGTTATTTGAAGGTCCTGGCCTCGTCGTTGCATTGCTCAAATAAATGGGAAAAAGAATTCGTGCCACGAAAAATCTCAAGAGCAAGTTGCCTAACCGAGCAAACCACTGAGGGCCTTCGTGTGACCGTTTTGTCCGCACTGGAACCTTCAAGATAACTGCTAAAGTAGTGCCGTTTCAAATATGTTTTAACAGGAAAACTTAACCAAGACGTCTTGGAACGCTTCCTTGGGATCATTCGACAGGCTGGAGGCCAGAATGACCACCCATCTATGCCCACATTTCTGCAGCTTTACAACATGTTATCAGTTTACAGTTTGATTAAACCCCCTAAATTCGGAAACTGTCACGTTGAAAATGAATCTCGTCAAGGTGAACCTGTAGTAACGCTGAAAGATTTGAGTTATGGCTGCCGTGCTACACAGTTATGCAGCCACGAGAATGAGGCAGTTCTGCAAACAGAAATCTGAGCCAGAAAATAGGTCGCAGGAGCTGCGAAATCTGTCGAAGCATCAGTAGGTGAAAAATCTACGTTTAATTTGCGGAATTAAATGATGGGCGTCATGAACTTCCCCGTGTGCGTGAAATGTGTGCCAGTGTCCAGTTTGTTTATGGAACATTAACGCTTGTACGAATTATTCAGTTTATGGCAAGCTCTATGTACCTGTCAAATAAATGTCAACCTGCACAAAACTTTACTGCTTTTGCGTCCCTGGCTTTTAGATGACAGTCGTCCATACGACTGACTCACGCAGAGCAAATGCCGACAAACCAAGGCTAGTCCATCCTCAACACTAACGTCCCCACCATCTCTACCTGAACATTCAACTTCGGTTATTAAAAAATGCGGCCTTCGAATAGGCACATTAGAAAGTTGTTTGCTGCGAATTAAAATTTAACTACCGGCTTATACAGGTTACAGTACACGTAAAACTAGTTTTCGTGGGAGGTTGCTCAGTTCGGTGGGTGAGCTAGGTATCCTAGCCACTAATATTTGACACAGTTCGCTGCAGCGTCAAGGAGCCTGATCAGTATTGCGGACTACCGTTGCGCTGGACTCGTCGTGCCAAGCTCCTATACCGGTATGGATGAGAGCGTGCACTGCATAGCTCTCGGAGCACGCTTAGTCTCGTGAAACGTATGCCTTGTTCATCGCAAACAAGTTTCGGTCTCAAGCTGGAATACCATACGCGTGTAGTTTAACGTAGGAAGCGAATACGAACGGTTTATTGACGCTTTTAACATCCGTAATGACTCTTGCCCTCCTTCTCTGGTTCAAAACTAAGGCCCTCGTGTCTGTGGCGCCATCTGCCGAGGGCGACGCGATACATGCACAAATTTTTTGCGCCTGGACGGCCTTCGTTCAGCCACCTAACCTATTCTTACAGTGTTCTCACTGAACGTGTATGCAGGCTAAGATCAAATGTTCAGAAAGGCATATCCTTGTGCACAATAAAAAAAAAAAAAAAACTCACTTCAAGGTCCTATTAAAAAGGTTTTGCATACGAGGCCAGAAAAATGTTTGACATGTAATATTTTGGGGTGGCGTTTTCTGTTGTGCATTATACAAATTTCATACAAATTACTCCTGAACATGTAACTGACCTTTGTAGTCGAGGCCCTCTTGACAGCTTTGAGCCAGTTTTTGTCATCTGTCACCGGTTGCCTGTTTCCTCGCCTGGGGGACCGCCTTGCCTGTGGCGAGATGTTTGGCGAGTCGCCGTTCTTGCCTTCAAGATCTTTTTATCAGTTTCATACACTTTGCCAGGATGCTCTCCAAGCCATCCTCTGCAAAAAAAAAAAATCAACTAATGGTTATCATTCCTCTCCTCAAATAACCGGAAAGAAAAATGTAACTCTCTTACATACAGAAGTCTCAACCTCATATAGAAACTGGTCGCGCAGTTTCTGTCGTCAAATTATTAGCCCTGCAAGCACATTTCCCTGAGAACCACCACATACGTACACCTGCCATAATTTCGTTCCGCGTTTCTGTGACAAAAAAAAAAACACCTAATAACCTCGCACCTTTTCCCGAGTAACATTTGTGTGCGCATATCATAAGAAGCCAACAAACAGTGACACCAAGGACATCACAGGGAAAATTACTTGTGCCGAATAAATAAAATAAAGAAACGATAAATTAATGGAAATGACGGTGGATGAAAAATGTAGTTGCTGTAGGTGGGGGACGATCCCACAAACTTCGCATTTCGCGTGCGATACTCTACGAATTGAAATGCGCTATTTCTTCGTTCAGTTTCTGGGGTATTTACTTTTCGTTGTAGAACCATGGGAGTGAACGTGGAACATCCTTTCTGCCACAGGCATCAGGAGAACGCGATCTTTTTGAGCGAAGGCAACCGGCCAATACGGCGGCGCGCACACATTTTTGCTTTTGTTGCTTCACAGCTCCTACTGCGCCGTGTCCACGCCAGAAACTCCAAATACCGGTGCAAATACAGATACCGGCCGCACCCCACGCTTGTACATTAGGTCAGTTGGATAAGTCTGCTTCGGAGGCGGCTCCAATTCGTCTATGCCTTCGGAGATGGCGATTGCGTCGCGTTGGGATCGAGCTGCCGGCTGTCGGCGGGCACGTTCAGTGCTTTTATTGGTGTTAGTCTAGGCTGTCTGTCGCCGGCGTGCACTCCGAAAAAGTTCCTTTGGTGTTATCGCTTGTCTATAAATTGGAATATAGGTAGGTGACTTGGAGATCACGTGTATTGTGTTGTAAGCCAAGTTTGACAAAGAGTCTGTGTGCCGACTTGCAGCGCGCTGGGCTGCCAAAGTGGATATGCTTCTCAAGAGAAAACGTGCTGTCGGCAGCACTTAACGCGCCGAGGACTTAATCACTTTCGAGCACATCGTTAAAGGCAGCATTCTTAAGATTCCACGTGGCAGGTGGACGCTTTAGATGGGTGCAGAGTCACTTATATTCCCCATCATTCCTTCGCGCCTATCGAAAGCAAAAGCATCAAAGCCCAGAAGAAAATCTTCGAAGCTAAGAGCAACAGTAAATTGCGATGTTCGTGTGTCTTAAAGTGATGGTGACGTGATGTAAACATAAAAAACAGTAATGCTAAAGAAACTGAGGTCCCTTCCGTTCTAGAGATGTGTTCAGAAGAAGCATCTTCGTTCCCTGCATTCAGAGAGCACTCAAGTTTCGAGTCCTGGAATGTCCAGCTCATGACTGTTCACTGTTGATGAAGACAGTGGTATTGTTGTGATCTACAGGGCTGTGGTTATGAGGAAGGACTTCACTGCTGAACTCAGCTTATGCGGAAGGCTTGTTCCTCCGTGCGTGTACAACGAATATGGTTCGGGTGAACCGCTAAAACTCTCAAGCTTGAAGAAACTATCCGCATTTCTCACTTACGTTAGCAACCTAAAAGTGTGCACGCGCTGTCATTGTGGTTTATTCCCCTCCATTTCGGCAGCAACATCAGCTTCCAAGACCCAGGACGGGTGGAAGAGCGCAAAATGCTTTAGGCTGTCTCAGAAAAGCTTGTGCCCACCGTGCAGGAGCACAAGAAAAAATATCCGAGCACGGGAAAAGCGAAAGAACAAGAAAACCAAGGAACTAACCAAGCCTCACCAAAGGGTACGTTTAACATATAAAAACCTTAGAAACTGATTTGGGCTAGAATTTTTGGCGACAAAGCCAAAAAAGAAATTCGGGCTTTCAAGTGTGTCTTCCTCAAGCGCAAAAGATTGCTCTTCACGCAGTGTTGAAAGCTTCAAAAGCAAAGTCAGCCAGAGGAAAGCGCTATAAAACCGACTGGTCGATGAATTCCCTCCATCTTAAGATATCAAGCCCTGTTATAGGCTGATGTCAAAGATGAATATTTTGCCACTACCTGCGTCATCGCGCATTAAAAAAATTATCAAGGGCCTTTCGAGTTCGCTTTTAATAAGGTTTCGCTTAACAGCATTGGTGCACTTATGAAACAAAACGAGTAAGCTGCCGTGGAATCCTCATACTAGTGGAAATGAAAGTGCGCCAAGCTGTCACATTCAACGAGCAAACATATGAAGCAGACGACCAGCAATCGACAGCCATGGCAGATCATGCACTTGCGCTTACGTTTGTGCCCCTATTTCATTCGTGGGTACTACCAATCGCCAGCTTCGCTCCAAAAAATGCATCTCCTGGCCTCCCGTTAGGAGGTCCTGGTAGCTCCTCAGGATTAAATAAAGTTCGTTGTTTGTCTGTCTGTCTGTCTGTCCTGGAAGAGTCCACGCAAGGATGCTTTTTAAAGCCGTCATAGAGCTTCATAAACAAAATGCTACAGTGATAGCCGTCATAAGCGATGGAGCAAGCACAAACAAGTGAATGTGATCAACATTTGGTGTGACAGGCAACTCTCATGCACCTAAGCAGAAAATTGAACATCCCTGTATTCCAGACAGCAGTCTGTACTTCTTCTGTTGTGTGTGTCACATTGTGAAGTGCATAAGAAATCATCTGCTTCATGGAAGGTACCCGCTTTTTTATGTTAGCTTGTAACGAAATTGTCGTGATCACAAAATATCAGCTCCTACTTTTAAATCATCTTTTTACTTTACAGAATGGCGAACATAAGATCAACTATGACAGTTACTGTATACTTCAGGAGGTTAACAGCAAGCAGCAGCTCCATGTAGTCCCAAAACAGACAAAAGAGCATGTGAACCCCGACAATTTGAGAAAAATGAATGTGAGGCTGGCTGTTCAGGCAGGGAGCCGCCTATCTTCAGCTAGATAACGGAAATCGGGCCGCAGTTTTGCCTTTTGTCATCTTCGCGTATAACACCGCCGTTCAATGGACAAGCGGTTACTCGCTATTCAACCTTGTTTATGGCCGTTCGCCCAGTTCATTTCTCGACGTTTTTTCTCTGCCCCTGTCAGTCTATCTTAATCTTCCTGCGAAGAATATGTTTCGCGCCTTGACCGTTGTCGCCAGCGTGGCCGCTTTGACACCGAAGCCAGAGAACAGGGCCGCAAGGTTCATTATGACACATGTAATCGCGTAGTTTTCTGCCAGCCCAGCGAAGAAGTGCTGCTCTGGACACCAGTTCACACTCCTGGGTTGTGTGAAAAGTGTCAGTTCCACTTTTTTTGCACACACGCGGTCCTGGAAATGACTTCTCCCGTTAATTATCGTGTGACCCCAGTTATTCTCTCAACTGACCGCCGTTGCCGCTTTAGCGAAGTGGTCAACCTTTCTCGTATGAAGCCCTGCACGCGGCGTTTCCCGTACCTTTAGGCTGCGGCCAGGGTGGCCGCTCTCGTGCGGGAGAAGTTAGTATGGCCATTTATTGTGCACTTCGTGTGTATTTTACCATCACCACGTGTGTGCCCTTCGCATCGTGCGGATGGCCGGATCGTCATAGTGGATTGGGCCGAGCGTCCTTCGGCGCGTCTCTGAGACTCAATATAGGTCGGCCCTTACTGTGGCGTCACAACATTACATTATATATATATATATATATATATATATATATATATATATATAAGCAGGTTTCTATTTCTCCCGTGACCGGTTCGCTAGGCTTTCCGCTCAGCGCTTTTCGCGCCCGCGTATATTAGAAGTTTCCATTAGCGATGCTTCTATCCATTGTCTGTTTTCACCAAAGCGTATCTCATCTGCTTGTACGCGCGTCGCGAATTGCTTAGTACTTTTTGGAAGGTATGCGGGCGCCAGCGATCCAGCCTTGGTCGAGTTATGCATAAAAGCTTACGTGCTTGACCCACTGACAAGGAACCTTTCTTCAGCGTGCTGTGGATGCGAAAATATTACGAAAACACGAACCAGTGAATATACAGGGAAGGGGGACAACGACGGCGCCGTGAGTGAAGAAGGCCCCAGTTTTGTTCCAATCCTTCTCACTGCGTCCCGTGAGTTTGCGAATAGTAGAAAAACGTGAATCTGCGTATAGTAGAAAAACGTGAACCAGAAGACATGCAGGAAAGGGGCGTTGACGGTGGCACTGCGAGTGTAGACTTCCCCCACTTTCACTCCAAACCTTCCTAGAAAGGACCTCGGATGCACGAATATTAGAAAAACACTGAGGAGATATGGCGAAGGAAAGAAAATGACGGTGGCGCGACCCACTTTTCTTGGAAACCTTATCACAGCGTGCCGTCAATCTGCGAATATTAAAGAAAGGTGTACGAGTGAAGATACAGGAAAGGGGTATTGATGGTGGTGCAGTGAGTCCATGCATAGTGCAGATGGTGCAAGATAATGCAGTGCCGAGCCGACCCGCGATGGAGGTGAGGCAGGCGTCAAGCTCTCCCCTTATTTTAGCCGCCCCCGAAGATAGCGCAATATCGGCCCGACCCACGGCGGAGATGAAGGAGGCGTTAAGCATACCCGACTTTCGTTCCAAACCTTCCTCCATCGTGCGCTGGACGCGTGAATATTGGAAAAGAAATTGGCCGACCATTGCGCCTCTTGGTAATGTATACAGAACACGCAGTGCAAAACGTAGGCAGTTCAGCGTATCGGTTTCGGTACCACACACCATGATCCGCCGCTATGGAGTCGGCACTCTTGTGACGCACCATCGTATAGTGGGTCAGAGCAGCGGAAAGGGAGGGCGAGATTAGCAATTATTTATTATTACTTCAGAGGTGGGATGAGCAAATGGGTGGAGAACAGGGGTATCGAGTAGAGGTCACGCACTCATTCACTCACAGACAGGGCTGAATTTGGCCGCACCTGTTTGTGGTGCACATGGGAAGTAGAAGTAACGCGAAACGCTAGAATTGTCTTTCGAGTCACCGCAACGGCACTGCGCCAGGTAAGGGGACGTACAAGGCAAGAGTGGAGGTGGCAGGACAGCCAGGCGCAAGCACTGCCAGAGGCGACATATGACACCGAGGAACGCGCTCCGCAAACGGAGAAGCGATAGACACCGCAGAGAGCCATACAGCCACGCGACGCCGAGACGAAGGAGTGGATAACCGAGGATCAGGCGCGAGGCGGCAAGGCACGCCCGCCACCGGCACCGCGGAAGAGCCGCGACAGTGGGACAAGGGACGGCGAAGCCGGAGGGGAGGGTAGCAGCGAGAGTCACCAAACCGGCGCTGCGCGAACGAATGGGGCGAGAGGATAGGTTTGAACACGTGATCCGGTTTTGGAGGACAAGGGGCATAGAGTTTCCTACAATATACTGCAGGGAACTCTGCTACTGCCGTCGTTGTCCTACCATGGGGATGATGGGAAGTACTTGGATTTGTCTCATATTCGTACGTGTGGATTCAGGGGTGTTTGTGGCTTCGCATGTTACGCTATATAAATCTTATTATAAATTTCATAGCAATCTATACTCTTCGATGTGCATGAGACGCCGTGAATATGGACAATCGCAACTAATTGCAATGGTTGAGCTGGTCGAGGTGACAAAATCGAAACATACCAAGCGTCTTAAGGTGACTCATGCCTGCGATAAATTCATAAGGGTGTTTCACATCGCCTATCGATACGTGCATCTGTGGCTTAATGGTGTCAATATCCGGCGTATCTGTTAGATGTCCTGTGTTCAAATCCTGCCGTCGCACAATGTTAATGTTTATTTGATTACCCATTACACATCAGATTGTTGAAAATGACTAGTTTACAATCTCAAAAAGCCGCTTGAAGCCAGAAGGACGAAATTTAGGCAAATCCATGTACTTCCCGTAATTCCCACGCTGGTGCAACCACTGCCACTGCAGCTCCCGTTGACACTAGCGCCAGAGTTCCGTCGAGTAATTATTATATGAAACCTATATTATATGACAAGGGGAGAGCAAGGCTCGCGCTGCGGACGAGAGATTGCAGCAGGAGCGCGAGCAGCTAGAGAAGAGCGCTGATGATCACCTCGGTTACGACGAGGCACGACGGTGACATGAAATGTGGGAACGGGAGCCAATGTGAGCCCTGCGCTCGAAAACACGAAACAGAACAGACCACCATACGTGGAACGTCGGACAATGGCGGTGCTGTGAGTGTAGACGTGCCCCGCCTTCGCTAGAAACATATGTACAGTGGGCCATCAATGCGCGAATACTAGGAAAGAGTAAAGCAGAGGAGGTACATCCAAGGGGAGTCGAATGCGGCGCTGTGGGTGTGGAATGAGTAGGCTGATAATTTTGGTGACTCGGAAGCGTTCCGCGATGGCAGGTCTTTGCGTGCAAGCTCGAAACAAAAACGGCGGACTTCATCATGTCTGCGCTGATTTTGTGGGTGAAATTGAGTTATGTTCACAAAAAACACATTATGAAGAAGTCTGCTGAAACAAGAACACAACGAACAACTCGACAATGTAGTGACTCGTGCAGCATGCCCTGAAGGACGTATCAATGCACTAGGCCGAGCAAGTAATGCTTGTTCTTATGCCATTTATATTAGAGGTTTTTTGTGACAACCCTATCGTTGCATTCATATGTTAGTCGAATATTCATGCCACCTTGAAGGGGTGGAGACATCAAAATTTTCGTTCATGCGTTTGTTGATTCAAACGTTGCGTCATGCTTCGTGGAGCACGATACACACAGCGGGATTCATATATATCCGATAAATAATTTAATAATAGCATTATTATACCGAGCGATTTCGGTTTCTGGTCCGGGGGATGCTATGACGTCACAGAGGGGGAAACGCAACATGGCTTGGTCACGTGGGCCACAAAAATAGTGACGTAAAACTATGCTGCGTTGTCTGCTCGCGCATACGCGTGCATGTCGCGATGATTATAATTATTGCGAAGAGCGACAACAACGGTATGAAAATATTGCGGCTTGTGAGAGTCGGTGATTCATTCCGAAGCGCCGTAAGCTTTAGCTTTGAAGTGAACCGGAAAAGGCCTAGCGACGATATCGGCGGCGCTGAACGATCAGAGGCGGTGAAGCTGCCGTCGGTGCCACAGTGACCACTCCTCGGTCGCTGATTGGCCGCTTCGCCGTACGGCTGCCGCACAAATGGGTCCTGGGCCCATCCTCTCTCCGGCAAGGAAATCTCGCCGTTCGCGAGCAAAACCGCCGTCGCAAGGGGGGCCGCGAACGGCAAACGGCGTGCGGCGAGTTTCCGTGCCGGTAACGTGGACGGGCCCTCACATTGAGAAAGGCCAAGCGAACGAGAGACCGCTCCGGGCTGCCGAACTACGCGACTATGCGAGGAGAGAAGCGGACAACACGAACGCCGCATATCCTGGTCCCTTTCGGAGTCGGCCGGCTAGTGTCACACTCAAACGTGTCAAGGCCCGTTCGCACGGCAACTCGCCGCACGCAGTTTGCCGTTCGCGGGCCGCCGTGCGGCGTTCGTGTTGTCCACTTATCTCCTCTTGTGTCCGTGTCTGCACGCCTTACCCCTTATTTGCATTGAGAAAGGATTTCTATATGCCTGTAGTTTGGTCATAGTGCAGGCTATGCTCGGTCGCTCGGCTCAGCAGGCTCCGTAATCGGCATTTCATAGCTACTCATCATACGTCATGTTTTTGTGCTATTGTGCTATGACGTCGATATTTTCGTTCCTGCTCTGTGACGTAGTAACTGCCGCGCTAGCGACGGGTCTCGACTACGAGAAGGAGTTTTTAATGACTTTTTGGAGCTGAATTAAAATTATTTTGAAATGTTTGCAGCGTCCAATACCTCTTTCTGGGTGTCCTTGCATACGGAAGGAGCCTACAACATGCTTTTTATAGCCTCAAAGTTTGGTGTCCCAACCCCTTTAACGTAAGAAGGGAATTCGAACGTTTTATTGACGCTTTTCACATCCGTAATAAGTCTTGCGCTGCTTTTCTGCTTAAAAACCAAGGCCGTTCTTGTGTCTTCGTTCAGCCACGTAGCCTATTCTTACAGTGTTCTCACTGAACGTTTGTGCAGGCTAAGATCAAATGTTCAGAACGCATATCCTTGTGTACAATAAAAAAAATCACACCAGGGTCCTATTAAAAAGGTTATGCATACGTGGCCAGCAAAATGTTTGAAATGTAATATTTTCGGGTGACGTTTTCTCCTGTGCATTATACAAATTTCATACAAATTACTCCTGAACATGTAACTTACCTTGATAAGCAAGGACCTCGTTGCAGCTTGCCTTCAACTCATCCCTCCTGTCCTTGGTGTCTTTTCTCAGCTTCGCCGGCACCTGCTGGTTCGTTTGCAAAAACTTCGCTAACCGTTGCTCTTGGCGGCGTGATCTCCTTATCAGCTTCTTGCACCTCGCTAATACGATGTCGAGGCCGTCTTCTGCAAAAAAAAAATTCAACTAAGGGTTACCATTACTCTCCTCAAATAAGCGGAGAGGAAAAATGTAACTCTGTTACATACAGAAGTCTCAACCTCGCATAGAAACTGGTCGCGCAGTTATGCATACGTGGCCAGAAAAATGTTTGAAATATTTTGGGGTGACGTTTTCTGCTGTGCATTATACAAATTTCATACAAATTACTGCTGAACATCACCTTGGAACCTGAGCACTTCTTGGTAACTGCCGGCCAGTTCTTGCCGCCGGTCCCGCGTGTCCTTTTTTAGCGGCTCGGGCACCTCCTTGTTTTTCTCCAAGTGCGTCGCTAACCTTCGCTCTTGCCGACGCGCCCTTTTGATGAATTTCATGCAGCGGGCCAACACGCGCTCAAGGCCATCCTCTGAAAAAAAAAAATCAGCTAAGCGTTACCATTACTCTCCTCAAATAACCGGAAAGGAAAAATGTAACTCTGTTACATACGGAAGTCTCAACCTCATATAGAAACTGGTCGCGCAGTTTCTATCGTCCAATTATTAGCCCTGCCAGCACATTTCCCTGAGAACCACCACATACGTACACCTGCCCATAATTTCGTTGCGCGTTTCTGGGACAAAATAACACCAGATAACATCGCACCTTTTCTGGAATAATATTTGTGTGCGCATATCATAAGAAGCCAACAAACACTGACACCAAGGACATCACACGGAAAATTACTTGTGCTGATTAAATAAAATAAAGAAACGATAAATTAATGGGAATGAAGATGGTTGAAAAAACTAGTTGCTTCAGGTGGGGGACGATCCCACAACCTTCGCATTTCATGTGCGATGTTCTACGAATTGAGCTACCGCGGCGCTGTTTCCTCGTTCACTTTCTAGGGTAATTACTTTTCTTTGTACAACCCTGGGAGTGGACGTGGAACTTCCTTTCTGCCACAGGCATCACGAGAACGCGATCTTTTTGAGCGAAAGCAACCGGCGAATACGGCGCCGCGCCACATGTTTGCTTTCGATGCTTCACAGCTGCTACTGCGCTGTGTCCCCGCCGCAAACTCCAAATACCGGTGCAAATACAAATACCGTCCGCACCCAACGTTTGTAGATTAGGTCAGTTGGATAAGTCTGCTTCGCAGGCTGCTCCAATTCGTCTATCCCTTCAGAGATGGCGGTTGCATCGCGTTGGTATCGAGCCGCTTGCTGTCGTCGGGCGCGTTCAGTGCTTTTGTTGGTGTTTGTCAAGGCTCTCTGTCGCCGGCGTGCACCCCGAAAAAGTTCCTTTGGTGTTATTGCTAATCTTTAAACTGGAATATCGACACCTATTGAAAGTGACACCTATTGAATAGTGACCCTTATTACCAAAAACCATTAATCAAGCATTCGAAAATGTTAGTGTGACCAAGCAAGCGCCACAAGATAACACGGTAAGCTGGCCACGAGTCGTTTCTCCTACTGCACCTATAACAGAAAATCCTGAATATCGGAAGATCATTAACGAGAACAAGCTCTTCCGCGAGAGCTTGGCAGAAATTAAGCGCGAGTTGGCCTCCCTCAAAGCTAGTCGTCGTACCGAAACGGACAAAGCAGCACATACTAAAGCAGCAGGCATGCCTCTCGAGGTTATAACGACGCCGAATTCTGTGGAGGTCACACTCCAACAAGTTGTGCATCAATTACAAGCTATGCAAAATTTTGAGCAGCAGATGTACGCAGAATTTCAAAGCCTAAACACTTACGTCGATGAATCTGTGGCCAGTGCAAATAGCGCGGCTCGTAAGGGAACCAGCATTAGCCCCAGCGCTCCATCTAACCGCCGTCCGCGACCCATACCGACCTCGGACAGCGAAAGCACTATTCTTGGCGAGTAGAACGCGAGTACATCACGAATATCTCGAAATTTGGCAATGGAACTGCCGCACCTTCCACAAAGGGGCGGACGCTCTACAACAACACAATAACACGGTGCCAGTCAAACATGGTGTTATTTGTTTGCAAGAGATCGGTAACAAGCCGGTCAGATTGACTGGCTACTACACGATATCTCACCCAGACTACCCTAAGGTCGCGACGATGGTGCTCAAGGACATAGCAATCAGTATAGATTATCTGGCGACTAGCAGCATCAACCATCAAATTGTAACAATACTACCGCAGAAGCGTAGCACGGCAAAAACCATAATCGCGAACGTGTATAGCCCACCTCAAGAAAGGAGGGCCGATTTTGAGGCCATCATTCGGTACGTCTTGTGTCCCTCCGGCACCCAGGATAGACTTCTGCTTCTTGGGGACTTCAATGCTCCTCACACCAGCTGGGGTTACCGAACAGGCACCCCCAAAGGCAGGGAGCTCCAGCGGGCGGCCGAAGCATATGATCTCCAGCTCATCATTCTCCCTCAAAACCCGACAAGATTAGGTAACAGCGTCAGTGCAGACACCTTTGCAGATCTTACATTCACAAATAATGTCAACGAGGTATTCTGGACCAATGTAGGATAGAATCTAGGCAGTGACCATTTCATTATCAGCGTGTTGGTAGGCTACCCGAAATTTCGGCGACCCTGTGGCCAGGTGGTAATCACGAACTGGGTAAATTATCGCAAAATCCCCATGCCGGTGATATCACCTGAGAACGCTGAAGAGTGGGCAACACACATACGAGACGCTCATAAAGCAACATCTAAGCGGCTAGCGCTCACAGCGGAAACGCCTGTAGTTGACAACCATCTGCTACATATGTGGGAAGCCAGAACCGGGGCTAATTAAACGATGAAAAAACAGCGACTTAATCGCAAACTGCGCCACAGAATTGCTGAAATATCAGAGTGGGCAAACGCTTACGCACAACAGTTGGAGACAGCGAGTTGGGCTAGCTTTTGCGACTCACTTCGTGAAACGTTACACACCTCCAAGACATGGGCGATATTTTGCAGCATAATGGAACCACGAAAAACAAGAACTGCAAATAACCGCACTTTTCAAAAACTTGTCGGAGAATTTTCAGGAACAGATCAGGCCCTCCTCACTAAGCTTAAAGTAAAGTACGTAGGAGCAGTAATCACTCCCCATTCACCTTGCCATACCAAGGGCAAGAAAACGCGGTGCTAGACGCTCCGATAACTAAGGCTGAACTCTTCGCGGCAGCGCGAGCTGCGAAGAGAAATACTGCTCCAGGACCAGATCAGCTCACAAATGCTATCATCCGGAACCTGAGCGACGAGCACCTAGAACAGCTTACCGGGTATTTGAATAAACAGATATGGGAGAGGGGCGTAGTTCCGCAACAGTGGAAGGCGGCCAAAATCGTGCTTATTCCGAAAGCAGGAAAACCTCATGATCTACAAAATCTGAGGCCAATATCACCAACCTCCTGTCTTGGCAAATTATTTGAGAAGGTGATCCACACACGTCTCACGTCTTACATTGAAGACCGCAACCTATTTCCCACAAACATATTCGGCTTTCGCCAACATTTGTCGACACAAAATGTTTTCCTGCTACTTCGCGGAGAAGTTCTTTGCAACACCACGGTTGGTGCGGAACATCTCGTCCTGGCTCTTGATTTAAAAAGCGTATTCGACACTATTTCACATGAACTTATCTTATCTGAGCTAAATGAGACCGGTTGTGGACAAAGAATCTATGATTACGCCCGCTCTTTCCTGACCTCTCGCATCGCGACAATAGGCATTGGCACTACGCGCTCAGACCCTTTTCCCATGCCCAATAGAGGTACACCGCAAGGGGCGATACTCTCCCCCCTTCTTTTCAATATCGGCATGAGACGCTTAGCCAAAACACTCGACGCAATACCTGGGCTAGGGTACGCGTTATATGCAGACGATATTACCCTATGGTTGTTACCATACAATGCCCGCAATCACCTTCAGTTCTGATGGAATCAGGAAATGCATTGATTCCTTAAAGCTGTCGTCTTCACGTGGATCCGATGGTATGAATTCCAAAGTCCTAAAAAATTCTAAATATGTTACAAGCGAGATGTTATGTCACATTTTTCAGCAATCTTTATCATCAGGAGTGGTGCCGGATGACTGGAAAGTGGGTGAGGTTATCCCAGTCCCAAAGAAAGGTCCATCATCATGACCGCCCAATTTCTCTAACTAGCGTCTGTTCGTAATTATTGGAACATGTGCTTTACTCCCACATTGCTACATTCCTAACATCTGTCAGTTTCTTCCACCCTAACCAGTATGGCGTCCGTAAGTGTTCATTTTGTGATAGCCAATTAGCACTCTTTGTAAATGACATAAGCTCTAACCTTTATCTCGAAAAGGCGTTTGATTTGGAAAAGGCGTTTGAGATTTCGAAAAGGCGTTTGACAATGTTCCGCATCAACGACTTCTCCTAAAACTTTCTCGCTTGCACCTTAGTCCCCTTGTTTTGAACTGGATACGAAATTTCTTATCTAACAGACAACAGTTTGTGTATGGTAACAACCACTCCTCCTCTAAAAGCCCTGTTCTCTCCGGTGTACCCCAAGGCATAGTTCTCGGGCCCCTCCTATTCCTTATATATATTAATGATTTACCGGCTAATCTTTCATCTAACATTCGCCTTTTTGCTGGCGATTGTGTAATTTATCGCCCATCCTAACTGATACGGACAACCACGCATTGCAAGATGATCTAGACAAAGTTACCATTTGGTGCAGCATGTGGCTAATGTCACTGAACACTACAAAGACTGCTAATACGTTTTCATCGACGGAAGCTTCACCATACTCCTAAGTACGTTCTCTGCAACTCGGAAATATCATCAGTGGAGTCATGCGAGTACCTTGGCCTTACACTTTCAAATAACCTTTCTTGGTCGTCTCATATTACGAACATCACTAACGAAGCCAATCGCACGCTTGGTTACTTTCGCCGCAACTTGCATTTCGTACCACCATCGTTAAAGATACTAGCTTATCTAACTTTTGTCAGACCTAAGCTAGTATACGCATGCTCTGTTTGGGACCCACACCAAACTACCCTTTCTAACACTCTAGAAGCAGTTCAGAATCGTGCAGCTCGCTATATTTATTCTGAGTATTCTTACCACACTAGTGTCTCTCAGCTAAAATTAAAAGCAGGAATTTCCAATCTAGATATAAGGCGTCATGTTTCCAGGCTGTGTCTTTATCACAAATTTTATCATTCTGCTCCTAGTACTCCAGCCATCATTCCAGCACACCATCAGTCTTGCCGATTACGTCACGAAAAATCTGTGTATCCTCTGCCTGACCGGACCCCTACACACCAATATTATTTCTTTGTGAAGACTGCCCGGGACTGGAATGACCTTTCCGCCGACGCCGTACACCACTCCAACCCACATCATTTCAAGGCTGCCATTGAGTCCATATTCCACTGAAGTGGTCACCCATCCCTCATGTAATACCACACATTGGGGCCTTTGAGCTAACACTAATTAAATAAATAAATAAATAATAAATAATACAATGCCTAGTGTTTACAGAAAGCCACCAGGTTGATCTAAAGATAAAAATTGCTTCTTATGCTTGAGTTTCTTCAATAGATGGACTTTCACACATGGTCATCAACTATATACCCAGAAAGAGGCGCTATAAGTGGAGCAACTGCTGGCCTAAAATGCCAGGCTGAACTGGATTGTTCCGCCATCACCCCTACTATGAGAACTGTGCTAACTACTTTTCCTTTCACGTAGAAGTAATGACAACGGAAACAGTACACTTGGGATGACATTCCAGGTCTTTGGTTCATGTTCTCCGATAGCAACAAGTCCCTGTTTCATAAAGATGGTTCATTGCTTCTTTTTCATGAACTGCAGAGGCCTTTCACTCCTACTGAAAAGGTTGAAATTCAATAAGTAATCGTAATATCAAACAGTGGCTGTTTGTTTCAAACAGCAATTCAAATAAGTCATTTCAATAGCCATTCACTAGGTGCCAATATTGAAGCACCACCCGCTACTACGATGTGTTCATAAATCAGTGGCTCATCCTAGCTTTCATGTAGTGTCGAATGTGTCTTTTTTTTATCTCATTTGAAGTTATTGAAATTCGTTTTTGTGCAGAAGGCTTGTTTTCTTGTACTAGACAAATGCGAGACAGGTGCATTCCTTGTGCTTTTATTTGGCCTCATCAAAACAAAGCAGTCCTGTTGTGGCACTGCCAATTCACAGGTGCAATGAACAGACAGATGCAAAAGAAAGTTTAAGTGATACTTTATCATCACATGCTGATGGTTCAAAGCAAAGGAACTAAACACAGGGCACACAGACAACAAATGAAGCACCAGATGCACCAAGCAGCTGAAAAAATATATTTAAAAAGTGGAAGGAAAAGAAATAAGGAAAGAGATTCATCTGCGCGATTTGAAATTCTGCGGAAAAATAATGTTTTACCAAGGTAAGAAAGCAACACAGCTCAGGCCGTACCCACAGTAGATCACTTTGGGGTATAACTTCTGTGCGATGTAACAAGCAACAGAACACCTAAGTGAAAAAACAAGCATCCTTCTGGCTGCAGGTTTCTTCAATGAATGCAAATTGAAAATGATACCTTCAAAAATTTCATCCATTGATTTTGCTTAGTTGGTACAAACTTGCAGTATTCTAACAGTGCGAAACACAGGAGAATGTTCCTGTCCCGTCTCACACATTTAGTACACTTTGAAAGTGATCGACTGGGAATACAACACAGAACATTTACTTCAGCGCAAAATGTGTAGCTGATGTTTAAGTTACAGAGTTGCTTTTGGGTCCCTTGTGCAGTGAAAGCATATGGAAAGTAGAATGAAAATGATGGAAAGCAAATACGTGAGAGAATGCAACCTGCAGGAAGGTGTTGTCATGGTGGCACATGTCAAGAAGTTCTTTAGAAATGTTTTGTCAAAATACCTGAAACTGTCTGGCATGGCCTCTGCAATTAGTGGGATTATATACACCACACAATACAACACAATCTTGAGGCCACAGTTCTGGTATAGTGATGTCGCCCATCACTCACTGTCAGAGAAGCAAGACACCTTGTTCATGAGCCAAAACATGGTGAAACTTAATACTCCTGCATAAAATTTTTTGCATCAAAGATGATGACAGCACGAACAAACACTGAAACAACAGTTGGCATTTGCACAAGAAGGCACCAAGCCTGGCGCCAAAAAATCCCAGGAGCCCATCAGTGATGTTTGGTGATGTCATGTGCCAATGCCACCTTAGCTGTCACAGGATATAGCAAAAGTTGATCAATAGGGTTGATGCAACGAATGCCCAAGCCAACAATTATGCTGATTCGTTCAATGTGATATTTATATTGTTTTTAGTTTCCCACATAGGTAAGATAAGAGGAAGACATGATGGTGACATCATTTGGCCCAATTACTCCACTGAAGAAGGTGCTTACTTTACCATATGGCAAGCAAACCACTAAGATCCAGTGGCCAAACATAAGCTCACGTTTTCATAACCTTAGAGTGATCCACCTTACTCAAAACCCACAGCGCAAACCCATGGAAGGCCGAACATTTAAACTTGTGCATCAATCCATAATTGCCCGCAACCTCCAAAATGATGACATGTATAAAGAAGGCTTGCACATAATGTCACCTCCACCATTTGGGTGAGGCACTCAGTCTCTTCTGCACTACCGAAGAATAGAGAAGTAAGACTAGTGCGTGCAAATGTTTTGCCAGAACGGTGGCAGCGACATCAGTGCAAGCGATCTGTTCAATAGAGCCTGATACCTCGTTCAACTATCAAATCAAGCTCACAACAGAATTAGTCTAGCAGTGAAACTTCGTCTTGCAACTTGTCCCTGTAGAACCCCCACTGCACGAGGTGGTGGTGATAAACACATAAAACGACTGATGAAAGGTACACCTTCAGTGATCTAAGCTTACCGATAATCAATTCTTTTACCACATGCTCGCAAGTCTAGCCATTATGCTGATGGCTCTGCATCTGCAAGTCTAGTTCAGGCGATCAGTTAGGAAACAAATAATATAACAGTAAAAGAAAGAAAAGAAAGCTTCTGAACTAGCAGTGCCTGCCTGCCGCCTAACTTCTGCATCATTTCATCTGCTTTGGTGCAACGTCTGGTGTGTCAGTGCTTTCAATGGCAAAGACAGATCAAGCAAGACCATTAGCAATTCACTCAACATTAGTCACCATATTCATCCATTCCAACAACCAAATAAAATAATATGATGCTCTCGGCATGCGACCGATGACAAGGCAGCAACAACAACAATAGGATGGACGTGTGCTAAAAATGCTTCGTCACCGCTCTCGAGAAAAAGAGTCGAAAGGCTGGAAGCAAGCCTGTCGTATCCCGACAGGTGGTGAGCACTTCACTCAACAATGAAGCGCACCCTGCATTCGCTGTTCTTGACAATTCGTTGTGCTTGACACTCTGCAGCGTTTGCGCGACCGACAGACACCTGTCAAGGCCGATGCTGTCTTTATCCTTTTTCGGCCGCTTCAGAACCGTGTTGGCCGCATTATGCCTTTTCTGGATGTTCATTTGGCCAAAAAGCGTCGTAGCTTACGTCTCTGGGTTGCTGCTTATGGTGGAGGACCACGAAGGAGCACTTGCGGTTTTACGGCCATTCGAGACAGGTGTCGTTGGGACCCCTGACAATCCTCATGTAGAGCCCGAGGTGAAGAGACAGGTGAAGACAGGTCGTGGAACTTGCCTTCCAGCCTCAGCCTGTCCCCCTTTTCGCCCACAGTGAGTACGTTGGTCGTGAAGACCTGCAGGGGCGCGTTACGGTACTTGCGGAGGGGTTTGATCACCCAGACGTAAGTGAAAAAGGCTTTCGGTTCTGGTCTGGGCTGCGCTTCGGCAGCATCTGTAGGTGTCGTTGACTCGACCACAGCTTCGGGCTCACCATTGAGGCCGTTCGTGAGAGGCTCGGAGGGCGACTGATCTCTAGATTGGGTCGGGTAGTCTGCCACCGCAGCGTCACGGTTGGCTACTGCCGTTGCGTTCTCTTCGGACGGAGACGTCGAAGCCGACACGACGTCGGGCTGCTGTCGTTCTCCGCCGGCCTGTGTGGTAGTGCCTACCGCAGTGGTGGTGTCCGGCCGTCAATGAGTTGTTCCTGCGACTTTGTCACCGAGAACCGGTAGTGGCTGCGCAGCGACGCTAATCCGTTCGCGCAGCATTTCTTCGAGCTGATTTGTCCTCGTCAGACCATCTCCCAGTTGTCGATCTTGCTCAGCAGTGTGGCGAGAGAACCGTCGGCGTCGGGGCCGCCGCTAGCGGACGACGTACGCGCCTGGTTCATGGCCAGCACGTCCGACTTGCAGCCACCCCGCAAGTGAGCCAAAAGACGCTCATTCTGGCGACGGGATTGTTGCACGAGCGGCAGTTGACGAGGTGGTGACAGTGGTGACGGTGACAGTGGTGAGGTGGTGACGAGGTGGTGACCATATCTGACACAGGGCCCACGTAGTTCCATCCGTTTGTTTTATTGAGGGAGTCTCCAAAGTTTTGCGCGGTTCCATGCACTCCCCCTCCCCCCCCCCACACACACACACCCACACACGCACGCACACGCACGCACACACACATACACACACACGCGCGCACACACGCACGCACGCGCACACACTATATAGCTTGGAGCGTTTGGAGTTCCGCACGAAGATTTTCGAGCGCGTGTCGGCCTTCACTCTTGCGTGTCGCCAAAGCGGCGATGTCTTCGCTGCGGTGGGAGTGTCTGGCGCGGACCGCAGCGCCCTTCCACGTATCCAGCGCGTTGTACGCTGTGTCTAATAAGTCGGCCAGCGCGGGGTCTGCAACAAAGACATGTTAAAGACACACAGACAAACACAAAGACACACACACACGCACGCACACACGCACGCACGCACGCACACACACACACACACACACACACAGACTATATCGCTTGGACCGTGTTCAGTTCATTGCGAAGATTTTGCAGCGCCTGTCTGCCTTCGCTCTTCCTTGCAGAAAGGGCCGCAACGTCGCACGCGGATGGCAGCCCTTTTCCAAGCATCCAGGGAGTTGAAAGCTGCGCTTAAGCGGTTGGCAAGACTGGGGTCTGCAACACAGACATGTTAAACTAAAGTTCTGGTACAAAGAAAATAATGCAACAAATGTAACCGCATTTAACAAATGTATATGCTATGAACGAACAATGAGACGGTCAGTTTTAGTTTGTCATTCGTTCATAACAATTGGTTACAAGAAATGGTATACAGACAAGGGTCCCTTAGAGACTGCACCACGACCCTTGTTGTCATCAACTGCCATAGTTAATTTTGCAGAATACGCTACGAAATGACAGTTGGACAAAGTACTATTCATTGCTGTTATCATAGTGTGGGATTTACTGACGATGGCTCAACATCCCATGGCAGCGCCAAAGGTGCAGTAAAAATTCTGGTTATCAGTGTGGTGGTATCTAACAGATTAATTATGAAGCAACCGCTACTATTCGCAAAACAAAAGTTATTTCCAGGTTTTCATGTCATGCGCGCGCACACACACACACACACACACACACACACACACACACACACACACACACACACACACACACACACACACACACACACACACACACACACACACACACGCACGCACGCATGCACACACACTATATAGCTTGGAGCGTTTGGAGTTCCGCACGAAGATTTTCGAGCGCCTGTCGGCCTTCACTCTTGCGTGTCGCCACAGCGGCGATGTCTTCGCTGTGGTGGGAATGTCTGGCGCGGACCGCAGCGCCCTTCCAGGTATCCAGCGCGTTGTACGCTGTCTCTAAGAGGTCGGCCAGCGCGGGGTCTGCAACGAAGACATGTTAAACTAAAGTTCTGGTACAAAGAAAATAATGCAACACATGTAACCGCATTTAACAAATGTATATGCTATAAACAAACAATGAGACGGTCAGTTTCACTTTGTCATTCGTTAATAACAATTTGTTAAAAGAAATGGTATACAGACAAGGGTCCCTAAGAGACTGCACCACGACCCTTGTTCTCATCAACTGCCATAGTTAATTTTTCAGAATGTGCTACGAAGTGACAGTTGGACAAAGTACTATTCATTGCTGTTATCATAGTGTGGGATTTACTGATGATGGCTCAACATCCCATGGCAGCGTCAAAGGTGCAGTAAAATATTCTGTTTATCAGCGTGGTGGTATTTTACAGGTTAATTATGAAGCAACCGCTAGTATTCGCAAAACAAAAGTTATTTCCAGGTTTTCGTGCCATACAGAAATTACATATTCATGAACTTTGTCAAAAATGTCGTGCATGTGAATGGCAATTTGTCGGACTATTTTGTAGTGTGCTAGCAGAAATCGGCGATATAAAATTTTTGCCCTTTTATAGGCATTATACGAGACTCCTAAAACACTTTCCATGCTACAATGAAAGAACTACATGAAATAGCATGATGGAGGCAAAAGGCGTAGCCCACCAGAAAGCGAACAAAAGAAGGACACGACCACACAAATTGCGCGATCACAGCATACTCTTCACTCGGCTGCAAAGAACATGTGCTGAGTACCCCGATAGCACCACTCGTGACAGTATGGGTCGTTTTGCGAAAAAAAATCATGCCAGGCACATGAATTGCAACTCTTTACCAGCCATCTCATCACCAAAGGTGGCGATGCGATATGCCTCAATAATAAGCCTGATCATCTTGTTGACGCCTTTTCCAAGAATTATCGTATTTCTAAAGAGGGTGTGTGTGTTCCAGATGTCGACGTAGTCTGTCCTTTTCTCCAGTTTCTGGTGCCCTACGCCTTTTGCTCCCATCATGCCGTACCCCAACATACAACTTGGTCAACTTCATGAAAAAGCAGTTCTATATTTGATGAAAATCAGAGGCGTGATATGCATGACGTGTACCTAAATTTCGGCATCTATAGGTTGCACACATCCAATATGCCAAATTACCTATACATCTGTACCAGTTCATCACTAGCGTAGTTTAAGAACCACGAAGCATGTTTGTGCCACGAAGCTGAAATTGACAGCAAGTTGGTAGTGTATTATGGGTGATGCAGTTTAGAAGCGTCAGGTAGTGACACCTATTGCAAAAAACATTATTCAAACAATCGATAATGTTACAGTATGTTCACTACTGAGCTATGTCTTCAAGCGTCCCTAATGAGCTTTACGCCTCAGCATGATAAATTCAGCAAAAAAATGTTGTTACGTTAATGCAATCCACAGTAAACTCAAATGTTTCTCGATTACCTATCAGATCTCTTTAAAGTATTGAATGCTCCTTTCATCGATAATTTCATGCGTTCTGCAAGGTTAGCAGTAGGGCTCCCCACTTTCATGATCAAACTTAAAGCACTTTCCTTATACATATTTTAAAGCGACCCATACTTGAGGTCAAGTTCAACAAGTAAAAGTATCTGAACTGATTACAGCATGGTGGCTGGCCAGCCTGTGCATTTTGAATCCCAACACAGCCATCACATGTTATAGTGAACCAAGAAGGTCAGGACGAAAGGAGCCCAACGGGGGCCAATGAGAACGTTTTATTTGCATTTAATTTGTGATTAAATCAATTATTCCTTTATTAAAGCAAACCTATCCTTCCGTCCTCCTTCGGCTTTCTCACTGCTGCTGCTGTCCGGCATACTGCATTGAGGGGGGGGGGGGAGGTGTTCGAGTCAAAGGAAAGGCAACGTTTGAAATTCCTTTGGCACCCACCGTTGGATGGATGGATGTTACGAGAGTCCCCTTTAGAATGGGGCGCTGGGCTGCGCCACCAAGCTTTTGCTATTCTACTGTGTAAAGTCCTACCTAGGTTAAAAACAAAAATAAAACATGATGAATTACAATATACTTATTTTCTGACGCCCTATTATGGACTATGCTTTTGTAAGCCTCCGTCTTTTGTCGTTTCCCTACTTTTCTTCCACTGATCGCTATCGCGGAAATGTTTACTTTCCGCCTGCTCTCGCTCAACCCAAAGCTTAAAGGAGGCCAGTGGTTAAGTAGTTAATCATGGCAGCTTTACTTTAAACTGCCGGCCCGCAATAGATTATATGAGCCTCTCTAACTTTCCGCTCGACGTTCTTCGTTGCTGTGCTGCTCACTCTACAGGCTGCTTACTTGCTGGTCAGCTTCCTAGTTCTTATCCACCACTGTGAATCAATGCTTTTTCTTGCATAAATGCCTCAACACTCTCTCAGCCCAATCATTGTCTTCCATATTCCTCAGTCATTCCTCATAATCAATTTTACTGTGAGATTCCCTCACTTCAAAACTAGTCCAGTGCATATCACCCTCTACAGCTTCATTTGTAGGGCACGCCTTGGTGAGTGCTCCGCGAAAGGCATCCCTGGCGACAATCCTGCTCCCACAAGATTTGCGGACAGCCCGGCTTACCTATCGAGAACAGTGGAAACTGGGAAGCGCCCGGCATAAAGCAACCGCAGTCGCAGTCTAACAGACGATGCGTTGCATTGAAAGATAATAACGAGTGAGAAGCCTCGTGTAGCATTGACAGTGGTGGCGTTAATGGAAGCTCTTTCGAAGCGTGGCCGAGTGCACCGGAGCACGTCATGGATGCGTTTGATGAGCAAACGTGATAAAATGCCTCAATCTGCTGGTCCTAGCTCATCCCTAAATCTGCATACGCTCGCATTCGCAAGCTTGTTCGTCGATTTACCACGGTTTATTCTTCCGTCAAACTCATAGGGATACCACCGGCTCGGCTTTGGAGAAGTAAAAAGCGTCGTCTTCTCCCAGCTGGAGCGCACCATAAAACCTGAAAGCCGTTTACTGTCTGATGCATGCCTATCACCAGTGAGCCCCGCATCTTCCTTGGTAACCAATAAAATTGTTGAAATTAATGAAGTTATGCTGGCAAACAACCATGATGCGCAGGTCAGCTTCAAAGGCAGATGTGCCGTATGAAGGTACTTTTAACAACTATGGATGACGTTAAGGCTATCGTAGAGCATGTTGATAAGACGAAACTGCAAAGGTGGACCAAGCACTCTGGAGTACCGGCACGTTGAAACAACGTGGGCATATCTCGAGAACAACCAGAGATGGCGGCACAAGAGATGCTCTATTGTTCTTGACCCAAGTGGCTCGAACTTATTAGTATGTCACAAATGTTCTTGCCTTTCAAACGTCCTGCGAATGCACCAGAAAAAAGCAGAAGAAAGAATGCGCAGCCTTAGGCCTTCAGGTACGCGTCCGTTGACTTCATACCAAAGCAAGGACAAAGTTGCAGTATTGCGTCGGGCAAATTATGCTCTGAAAAGGTTCAAATATCGTCCGCTCAACCGTTTTAAAAAATGTCGGTGGAGCTTGCAGAAGGTCATATCCACATGCAAAAAATGCCAGAAGAAGAACTGGGCGAGAAATTACGCACAATAGATCTCCCTAGTGCTCAGCTGACTGCGGTAAAGGAGTGTATAGCAGCAGTGAGGTTGACGAACAAAAAAAGCAGACAGTACACAGAGGATTGGCTTCTGATGTGCTTGCTGTTGCTCATACGTAGCCGATCTGCATACTCGTTCCTGGGAGGTAATCAGGTGCTCACCCTTCCTTGCGTTACGACAGTGTGCAAGTGCCTTTGCTTGATAAGAGTCAGGTGTGGCTTTGAGAAGAGGTTTTTCACAGCCTTTAAGAAGAAGATGGCCACTAAAGACGACTACGAAATGCGCGTCCGAAAGGAAATTCGAGTTCGTTCGAAGACGATGACAACAGTGGCTTCACTGATTAGGAAGGTTCTTCAGCGGCCCGCGACGACCTTGCTGACCACGGGCTTGTATTTCCTCTTCGGTCATTTGGCGACAAGTACTCTCAGCCGACAGCAGTGTTTGCAATACTTTTGCTTGAATACGCGGGAATCTTAGATGGCGTGGTCGTCTGTGATGGCGCAAATACGAACCGTGCAATGTAGAAGGAGTTCGGCGTCACTGGAGCATTGCAACAGTCCCGGAACTACTTCAGTCATCCGATTGATGAGAAACGCAATGTATATGTGTTTTCTAACGCACCGCATCTTATGAAATGCGTTCAAAACCGTTTACTTTCAGAGAAAGTGTTGTGCGTAAATGGCAATCGCGTTCACTGGGTACATTTTGACAGGCTCTAAATGGGGGACTCTAAACAGCCAGAAAATTTGCATGTTTGCCACAAATTAGCTTTGTTCCAGATCAACCCTTCAACGACCGAAAAAATGCGGGTGAAGCTGGCCACTCAGTTGTTCAGCTGGAGTGTAGCGAAAGGCTTAGAGTTCTACTCGGAGTGAGGCACAAAAGGGATCGAAAATGTCAAGGCAACAGCAGAATTCACACTAAGCTTTTAACAATCTTTTTGATGTTCTCAACCGAAACCATCCAAAGGAAAGCATCAGTGTTGGCAGCAGAGATTTGAGGGTCCTGGCCTTGTCGTTGGATTGCTCAAATAAATGGGAAAAAGGAAATATCTCAAGAGCAAGTTGCCTAACCGAGCAAACCGCTGAGGGCCTTCGTGTGACTATTTTGTCCGCACTGGAACTGTAAAGATACCTGCTAAAGGAGTGCGGTCTCAAATATGTTTTAACAGCAAAACGTAACCAAGGCCTGTTGGTACGCTTCTTTGGGATTATCCGACAGGCTGGTGGCCAAAATGACCACACATCTATGCCCATATTTCTGCAGCTTTACAACATGTTATCAGTTTACTGTTTGATTAAATCCCCTAAATTGGGAAACTCAGGTTGTAAATGAATCTCGGCAAGGTGCACCTGTACTTAAACTCAAAGATATTAAATTTGCTTTTGACGACAGTGTCAAGTCAGAAGAACACCTGAAGAAACTCAAAGAGAAGCTAGATGGCCTAGTTGCTGCTGAAAAGGAAGATGACTACGTGTTCGACAACTTACATGAAGCACGGGCAGCTGCAGATTGCATAATATATTATATAGCTGGTTTTAAATACCGCAAGTACATGAAAAGCCCGCCGTGTCCAAAATGCCGTGAAGGATTATTGGAAGAAGGAGCAATTCGTCATCAACCGGAAAGCAGCCGTGTTCTGTGTAAAACCATTTTGCACCCAAAGCGATGTCTTTTTCAGTTGCTTCATGCAAAGGCGATGGAATTCCACAGGCATGCAGCTCTCAGAAATGCCGATGAACTAACATTGGACAACATGCTTGATAAGTACAAGATTTTCTTCTCCTGTGCCTATCATAAAAAGAAGTTATTGCTGGCGTGCTACACAGATATGTAGCCATGAGAATGAGGCAGTTCTGCAAACAGACATTTGAGGCAAAAAATAAGTCGCAGTGGCTGCAAAAGCTGTTGAAGCTTCAGTAAGTGAAAACTCTACGTTTAATGTGCTCAAATAAATGGTGGGCGCCATGAACTTCCTCGTGTGTGCGAAATGTGTGCCAGTGTCCACTTTGTTTATGGAACGTAAACGCTTGTACGAATAATTCATTGATGGCATGCTCTCCGTATTTGTGAAATGTCAATCTGCACAAAACTTTACTGCTTTTGCGTCCCTGGCTTTTAAATGGCAGTCGTCCATATGATCGAGACATTGGCAAATGCCGACAAGCCGACGCTTGTCCGTCCTGTACACTAACATCACAACCACCTGTACCAGAACACTGAACTACGGTTATTAAAAAATGCGGCCTTCGAATGGCCACAGTGGAAAGCTGTTTTGCAGCGCATTACAATTTGACTGCGAGCTTATCTAGGTTACATTACACGTAAAACTAGTTTTCGCGGGGAGTTTTTGGCATCTCATCATGGTAAGTTCTGTGGGTGAGGTAGGTATTGTAGCCGACTACCGTTGCGCTGGCCTCATTGTGCCAAGCTCCTATACCGGTATGGATGAGAGCGTGCACTACATGGCTATCGGAGCACGCTTAGTCTCCTTAAACGTATGCTTCGTTCTATCCAAACAAGTTTCCGTGTCAAGCTGGAATAACATACGAAGAACGTTTTATTGACGCTTTTCACATGCGTAATAACTCTCGCCCTGCTTTTCTGCTTCAAAACCAAGGCCCTTGTGTCTGTGGCGCCATCTGCCGAGCGCTACGCAATACATGCACAGCCTATTTTTCCGCCTGGACGGCCTTCGTTCAGCCACCTAGCCTATTCTTACGGTGTTGTCACTGAACGTGTATGCAGGCTAAGGTCAAATGTTCAGAACGCATATCCTTGTGCACAACAAAAAAATCATTTCAGGGTCCAATTAAAGAGGTTATGCGTACGTGGCCAGAAAAATGTTTGAAGTGTAATATTTTGGTGTTACGTTTTCTGCTGTGCATTATACAAATTTCATACAAATTACTCCTGAACATGTAACTCACCCTTGAAGTTCAGCACCTCCTCAATACTTGTTCTTAGCTCGCTCCTCCGTTTCCGCACTTCTTTTTTGAAGTCCTCGGGAGGCTCCACAGCAGTTCCCACATATTTCTTCAGCCGCTTTTCTTGGCGCCGTGCTCTGGTTATTTTCTTCATACATCGGCGGAGAAGGCACGCCAGGCCATCTTCTGCAAAAAAAAAAAAAATCAGCTAAGGGTTATCATTACTCTCCTCAAATAACCGAAAAGGAGAAACGTAACTCTGTTACATACGGGTCTCAACCTCATGTGGAAACTGTAACTAACCCTTGAAGTTCAGCACCTCCTCAATACTTGTTCTTAGCTCGCTCCTCCGCTTCCGCACTTCTTTTTTGAAGTCCTCGGGAGGCTCCACAGCAGTTCCCACATATTTCTTCAGCCGCTTTTCTTGGCGCCGTGCTCTGGTTATTTTCTTCATACACCGGCGGAGAAGGCACGCCAGGCCATCTTCTGCAAAAAAAAAAAAAATCAGCTAAGGGTTACCATTACTCTCCTCAAATAACCGAAAAGGAGAAATGTAACTCTGTTACATACGGGTCTCAACCTCATGTGGAAACTGTAACTCACCCTTGAAGTTCAGCACCTCCTCAATACTTGTTCTTAGCTCGCTCCTCCGCTTCCGCACTTCTTTTTTGAAGTCCTCGGGAGGCTCCACAGCAGTTCCCACATATTTCTTCAGCCGCTTTTCTTGGCGCCGTGCTCTGGTTATTTTCTTCATACACCGGCGGAGAAGGCACGCCAGGCCATCTTCTGCAAAAAAAAAAAAAAATCAGCTAAGGGTTACCATTACTCTCCTCAAATAACTGAAAAGGAGAAATGTAACTCTGTTACATACGAGTCTCAACCTCATGTGGAAACTGTAACTCACCCTTGAAGTTCAGCACCTCCTCAATACTTGTTCTTAGCTCGCTCCTCCGCTTCCGCACTTCTTTTTTGAAGTCCTCGGGATGCTCCACAGCAGTTCCCACATATTTCTTAAGCCGCTTTTCTTGGCGCCGTGCTCTGGTTATTTTCTTCATACACCGGCGGAGAAGGCACGCCAGGCCATCTTCTACAAAAAAAAAATCAGCTAAAGGTTACCATTACTCTCCTCAAATAACCGAAAAGGAGAAATGTAACTCTGTTACATACGGGTCTCAACCTCATGTGGAAACTGGTCGCGCAGTTTCTATCGTCAAATTATTAGCCCTGCCAGCACATTTCCCTGAGAACCACCACACACGTACACCTGCCCATACTTTCGTTCCGCGTTTCTGTGACAAAACACCTGATAACATCGCACTTTTTCTCGAATAACATTTGTGTGCGCACATCATAAGAAGCCAAGAAACACTGTCACCAAGGACATCAAAGGGAAAATGACTTGTGCTTAATAAATAACATAAAGAAACGATAAATAATGGAAATGAAGGTGGATGAAAAAACTAGTTGCTGCAGGTGCGGGACGATCCCACAACCTTCGCAGTTCACGTGCGATGCTCTACGAATTGAGCTACCGCGGCGGTGTTTCCTCGTTCACTTTCTTGTGTATTGACTTTTCCTTGTAGAACCATGGGAGTGGACGTGGAACTTACTTTCTGCCACAGGCATCACGAGAACGCGATCTTTTTGAGCAAAGGCAACCGGCCAATACGGCGCCGCGCCACATCTTTGCTTTTGTTGCTTCACAGCTGCTACTGCGCTTTGTCCACGCCAGAAACTCCAAATACCGGTGCAAATACAAATACCGGCCGAACCCAACGTTGGTAGATTAGGTCAGTTGGATAAATCTGCTTAGGAGGCGGCTCCAACTCGTCTATCCCTTCAGAGATGGCGCTTGCGTCGCGTTGGGATCGAGCCGCCGGCTGTCGGCAGTGTTACGTTTCGCCTACGACGCGCGGTAAAGCCGGCGAGGATACAACAGACGCCAGGGCTTCGTTCAAAGCGGCAGACATTTTGGCCCGTTCGGCGCCGCCGCTACGCCTCCCTGCCAAGCGCGTCCAGGCATGTTCCGATGCCACGTGTCTTCATGTGCGTGTGTGAGTGTATGTGCATATTGGTGCCCACGCTTGTCGAAGCGCGGCAGCCGGGGAGAGGAGCTCCCAACAACTGTGAAGCAAGGGGGTCCGAGCGGCGCCGACACGACGGCTGCTCCTCCTTCTCTTCCCATTGTGCCCACGCTTGTCGAAGCGCGGCAGCCGGGGAGAGGAGCTCCCAACAACTGTGAAGCAAGGGGGTCCGAGCGGCGCCGACACGACGGCTGCTCCTCCTTCTCTTCCCATTGTGCCCACGCTTGTCGAAGCGCGGCAGCCGGGGAGAGGAGCTCCCAACAACTGTGAAGCAAGGGGGGGTCCGAGTGGCGCCGACACGACGCTGCGCCACCTTATCCCATTGTGCCCGAGCGGCACCGTCACGTGCTCGTCTATAGAGGGGTTCCTTCTTGCCCTCAACTGCGAGAATATAAAAGCAGCTGCCCCCGGACGCCAAAGAAAGGCTCCGATTTCTTCTGTTGAGTAAAGTGCACTCCCGTCTCTCTACTTCGGTCAACCTGACCGCCAACTCTTTGCGATGTTAGAATAAACAAGTTGTTTTGTTGTTACCAGTAGACTCATGCTTTGCCGGGACCTTCGGATGCTTCCAGTTGGACCCCAGGCCGCCAGGCCAACGCTACCCTTGGGGCTTGCGACCCAGGTGCAACAACGGGCGTCAGCGCCGAGTTCCCAACAAGTCGTACCAGCGGTGCGATTACGACAACTGTCTGCCAGCGGTGAGATCGCGACAAGGGAGGCCAGCAGCGAAGAGATGCAGTTGACTGTATGCTGAGCAGCTCAACGACGATCCGGGAGCAGTGCAACGAGCCCTGTGTGATGACTGGTTGCCTGCAGCGGAACGACTGCGCTGAATTCTTGGCTGCGAGGTTTGGTGAGTGCGGGACTTTCTTCTTCTGAGTTTTGCCAGGCTTTTGTTAGTGTAAGAAACAGAGCTGGTAATTGTGGTTGTCGTTGCTGCCGGGTTAGTTTGCGGCAAGACAATATTAGGCAGTAGGGAAAGCATCATTCAGAGCAGCCATGGATTTGAAGTCGTTGCGCAAACCGAAATTGTTGGAGCTTGCAAGAGAGTTGGGTCTGGATGTCTCAGACAAATTCAGAAAACCTGAACTGCTAAGGGCTATTCTTGAGTTAGAGGCTGAGGATGACGAGCTGTCGGAATGCCTTGAGACCATTGAGGAGAGGGAGACTGCAAAAAGACAGGAGCGCGAACTTAAAGACCAGAAAGAGAAAGAAGAGCGTGAACGTAAAGAAGAGAAAGAAAAAGAAGAGCGTCAACACGCTTTGGAAATGAAGCGTCTCGAGATAGAGATGGAACGCGCTCGTAATGGAAGTCAGGCACACGGTGCAGGAGAACGCGTATTGTTCAAAATGACTGACCTGATGCGGCCGTTTAAGCTTGGAGAGGACATTGGTTTGTTCCTGGTTAACTTTGAGCGAACGTGCGAGAAGCAGGGGTTCTCTCGGGAAACGTGGCCACAGCGCTTGCTCACTTTGTTACCCGGCGAGGCGGCCGACGTAGTCGCTCGCTTGGATAGAGAGGAGGCAGAGGATTTCGACAAAGTGAAATCGAGTCTGCGAAAAAGTACAGACTGTCAGCGGAGGCGTTCCGTCGGAAGTTTCGGGAAAATGAGAAAGGTAGAAGTGAGTCATATACGGAGTTTGCGTACAAGCTTATGTCAAACATGCAGGAGTGGCTCAAAGAAGAGAAAGCGTTTGGTGACCACGAGAAAGTTCTGCAGTGTTTTGGGCTAGAACAGTTTTATAGTCGGTTACCTGAGAACGTGCGGTACTGGGTCTTGGATAGGCCAGACGTTTGTACGGTGGCTAAAGCCGCTGAGCTAGCCGAGGAGTTTGTGACGCGTCGGGCTCGCGGAGCTAAGGACGGTCAAAAGGGTGAATTTGGCTCGAAGTTTGAGAGGCCGAAGTTCACACCCATGAGAGCAAAGGGGAACACACGTAGTGCGGATGCGAGTGAAAGCAGTCCGACAGAACGTAAGGAGACGGCGGCAGCCAAACGCAGAAAGCGGTTCGAGATGAGGCAAGCGCGCGTGTGTTATACGTGCCAGAAGCCGGGTCACTTTTCGGCGCAGTGTCCGGAAACAACACCAAAAGTTGTGTTTTTGTCATTATGCAGCACTGACGAGAACATGAAGCTTCTCGAGCCTTACATGCGAGACCTCCTCGTGAACGGGAAAGAGTGCCGAGTGCTTCGCGATTCCGCAGCTACAATGGATGTAGTTCACCCCTCTTACGTAGAACCCCATATGTTCACGGGCGAGTGCGCATGGATCAAGCAAGCCGTGCAAGCTCATAGCGTGTGTCTGCCCGTAGCAAAAGTGCTTATCGAAGGACCTTTCGGAGCGCTTGAGACGGAGGCCGCAGTGTCATCTATGCTGCCTCCCCAGTACCCGTACCTATTTTCGAACAGGTCCGATCACCTCCTGCGCGAGAAGGGGCTTTTGTTTGGTGAGGCTAGCGTTCAGGCCTTAACCAGATCGAAGGTTCGGGAGCTCGCTGCAAAGGCGGTAGTTGCGGGGCCGACGTTGTCCAACAATGAAAAAGGGTCAGAGGCGCAGCAAGCTGATATTCAGAGCACGCCTGAACTGAATAAAATTGAGTCTGTAACGTTAAAGGCACCAGATACTGGAGAGGAAATTCCCGATGCGGGAAAGTTAGAAGAGCTATCTGCAGATTTGCTCATCGCGCCTACGTCAGACGGACTTAATAGGTTGCTAAAAGTCAGCCGGTCGGCTTTGATAGCCGAGCAAAAGAAGGATGGCAGCCTAGAAAACGTACGCTGCATTGTCAAGGAAGGTATCGCCAAGAAAAATGCTCGTTTTGTGGAAAGAGGTGGAGTCCTGTACCGGAAGTATCTAGACCGCAGGGGAGTGGAGTTCGATCAGCTGATCGTGCCTCTGTGCTACCGTCAGGATCTGTTGCGCTTGTCGCACGGGGGTTCGTGTTCCGGACACCTTGGAGTTAAGAAAACTAAGGACCGTCTCTTGCAAGAGTACTATTGGCCAGGGTGTTTTCGGGACGCAGACCATTTCGTGAGGACATGTGACACCTGTCAGCGGGTGGGCAAACCAGGGGACAAATCGAGGGCGCCGTTGAGATTGGTACCTATCATTACGGAGCCTTTTAGACGGCTCGTTATTGATACATTGGGACCTCTGCCGGTAACAGCCACGGGGTACAGACACATTTTGACTGTGATCTGCCCAGCGACAAAGTTCCCTGAAGCAGTGCCGCTTAAAGAACTCAGCTCAGTTGAGATAGTCAATGCACTACTGTCCATATTTGCGCGAGTTCGTTTTCCTGCGGAAATCCAATCAGATCAGGGCACAGTGTTTACTAGCGCTTTGACGACAACTTTTCTCGAAAGGTGTGGGGTAAAGCTGTTACACAGCTCAGTGTACCACCCACAGTCGAATTCCGTTGAGAAGCTCCACTCCGTCATGAAGCGCGTGTTGAGAGCCTTGTGTTTTGAACATCAAACTGACTGGGAGCTGTGTCTGCCTGGGGCGATGTTTGCATTACGGACCGCGCCGCATGCGGCTACGGGGTTTTCGCCAGCTGAACTGGTGTACGGTCGCTCGCTGCGATCTCCGCTTCGCATGCTTCGAGAATCATGGGAAGGTAGGGGCGACGACCCAGTCGTGGTGGAGTACGTGCTTAAGCTCCTCGAACGCTTAAGAAGGGCACAGGAGTTGTCAGGTGAAGCAATGGCAAAGGCCCAGCAGAGGGCCAAGGTTTATTATGATCGGACCGCCAGGGCCCGTCGTTTTGAGGTGGGCGATGAGGTCATGATATTGCGCACATCGCTAAACAACAAACTAGACGTGCAGTGGGAGGGTCCAGCACGAATTGTTCAGAAACTGTCGGACGTTAACTACGTGGTGAGTCTGCCAGAAAAGCGGAAAGCACAGCAAGTTTACCACTGTAATCTGCTCAAACCTTATAGACAAAGGGAAGCTGTAGTGTGCATGATGGTAAACGTTCCTGAAGAGCTTCCGGTCGAGCTTCCGGGACTAGGCTCAGTGACGAACAGGGAAGACACCGGTCAAGTCATTAGTGACTTAATCAGTAAAGCATCGCTGTCGCCTGAGCAGAAAACCGAACTACACCAGCTCTTACAAGAGTTTCAAGGTCTGTTCTCTGAGAGGCCTGGTAGGACTTCTGTCCTTACTCACGACATAGAACTTACCTCCCCAGAGCCAGTACGATCCAAGGCGTACCGGGTGTCACCGCGCCAGAGCGAGATTATGGAGGCTGAGGTAAAGAAAATGCTACAGCTCGGTGTTATTGAGGCAGGTGAGAGTGATTATACGTCCCCTTTGATTTTAGTTGAGGTACCGGGCAAGGAACCTCGTCCTTGCGTCGACTACCGCAGGCTTAATTCCATCACTAAGGATCAAATTTATCCGATCCCTAACATCGAGGAGCGCCTTGAGAAAGTTAGTAGCGCTCAGTTTATTTCCACCCTAGATCTTGTCAGGGGTTATTGGCAGGTTCCACTTACAGAAGAGGCTAGTAGGTATGCGGCGTTCATTTTACCAATGGGAACATTCCGTCCTAAAGTGTTGAGTTTTGGTTTGAAGAACGCGCCATACTGTTTTTCAAGCCTCATGGATAAAGTGTTGCGGGGACAGCAAGAATTCGCTTTACCGTATTTAGACGACGTAGCGATATTCTCCGCATCCTGGTCTGAGCATATGGCACACTTGCGGGCAGTATTAACCCGCCTGCGCGAAGCGGGCTTGACAGTCAAGGCTCCCAAGTGCCAGTTAGCACAGGCCGAGGTTGTCTACCTCGGTCGCGTGATTGGTCAGGGTCGTCGCCGCCCCTCTGAAATAAAGGTGGCCGCTGTGCGAGACTTCCCGCAACCGCGCACGAAGACCGATATTCGGTCGTTCTTAGGTGTCGCCGTCTACTATCAGAGGTACATCCCCAGGTACTCTGATATCGCGGCTCCCCTGACGGATGCTCTAAGAAAGACAGAGCCGCAAACAGTCTTCTGGGACGAGACAAAGGAAAGAGCTTTTAGCGCCCTAAAGAGCGCCCTAACAAGCCAGCCTGTGCTACGATCGCCAGACTATACAAAAGGGTTCGTAGTTCAGTGCGATGCTAGTGAGCGAGGCATGGGCGTTGTACTGTGCCAACGGGAAAATGGAGAAGTAGAACACCCCGTCCTGTATGCTAGTCGTAAGCTGACCAGTCGTGAGCAGGCGTATAGCGCCACCGAGAAAGAGTGTGCGTGTCTCGTGTGGGCCGTTCAGAAATTGTCATGCTATCTAGCCGGCTCGAGGTTTATCATTGAGACGGATCACTGCCCTCTCCAATGGCTGCAGACCATCTCTCCCAAAAATGGCCGCCTCCTGCGCTGGAGCCTCGCTTTGCAACAATATTCCTTTGAGGTGCGTTACAAAAAGGGGAGTCTCAACGGTAACGCCGATGGCTTAAGTCGAAGCCCCTAACGTAGGAATCAGCCTCAAAATTGTTTGTTACTGATGTTTTTCTTCCTGAGGCAGGATTTTTAACATATTGCTTTTGTTTAGTGTTTCAAAGTGATGACATGCTTTCTAGTGCAATTTTCCAATTTGTGGACGCGTTCTGAGTGCTGCTAGACTACTGTAAGGAACTAGGCAGTGGTATAGAAGGGGAAAGAGCCTGGCAGGGCTTAGTGAGGGTTGTGCCGTGCTTGCTGACTGAGCGGTTGAGTTTCAGCGTAGTTCTAACGCTTGCCGGGAACGAGAACAAAAATGTGAACTCTCCCGAAGTCACTTTGCAGTGTCCCGTGCGAACCTGAACGAGAGAACGAGGCCTTCTCCGTGCGCTGCGCTCAAGAAACGTCGAGGGACGCCCGACTTCGGTTATGAGCATCATCGAGCGACATCCCTCCGGACAGCGGATGCAGTCCCCTGTCCATCGGGATCTCCTTCCCCCGGCGGGGCGGTCTGTTACGTTTCGCCTACGACGCGCGGTAAAGCCGGCGAGGATACAACAGACGCCAGGGCTTCGTTCAAAGCGGCAGACATTTTGGCCCGTTCGGCGCCGCCGCTACGCCCCCCTGCCAAGCGCGTCCAGGCATGTTCCGATGCCACGTGTCTTCATGTGCGTGTGTGAGTGTATGTGCATATTGGTGCCCACGCTTGTCGAAGCGCGGCAGCCGGGGAGAGGAGCTCCCAACAACTGTGAAGCAAGGGGGTCCGAGCGGCGCCGACACGACGGCTGCTCCTCCTTCTCTTCCCATTGTGCCCACGCTTGTCGAAGCGCGGCAGCCGGGGAGAGGAGCTCCCAACAACTGTGAAGCAAGGGGGTCCGAGCGGCGCCGACACGACGGCTTCTCCTCCTTCTCTTCCCATTGTGCCCACGCTTGTCGAAGCGCGGCAGCCGGGGAGAGGAGCTCCCAACAACTGTGAAGCAAGGGGGGTCCGAGTGGCGCCGACACGACGCTGCGCCACCTTATCCCATTGTGCGCGAGCGGCACCGTCACGTGCTCGTCTATAGAGGGGTTCCTTCTTGCCCTCAACTGCGAGAATATAAAAGCAGCTGCCCCCGGACGCCAAAAAAAGGCTCCGATTTCTTCTGTTGAGTAAAGTGCACTCCCGTCTCTCTACTTCGGTCAACCTGACCGCCAAGTCTTTGCGATGTTAGAATAAACAAGTTGTTTTGTTGTTACCAGTCGACTCATGCTTTGCGGGGACCTTCGGATGCTTCCAGTTGTACCCCAGGCCGCCAGGCCAACGCTACCCTTGGGGCTTGCGACCCAGGTGCAACAACGGGCGTCAGCGCCGAGTTCCCAACAACTCGTACCAGCGGTGCGATTAAAACAGCAGGCACGTTCAGTGCTTTTCTCGGTGTTAGTCTAGGCTGTCTGTCGCCGGCGTGCACTCCGAAAAAGTTCCTTTTGTGTTATCGTTGATTTATAAATTGGAATATAGGTATGTGACTTGGAGATCACGTGTATTGTGTAGTAAGCCAAGTTTGACAAAGTCTGTGTGCCGACCTGCAGCGCGCTGGGCTGCCAAAGTGGATATGCTTCTCAAGAGAAAACGTGCAGTCGACAGCACTTAACGTGCCGAGGACTTAATCACTTTCTACGAGCACATCGTTAAAGGCAGCATTGTTAAGGTTCCACGTGGCAGGTGGGCGCAGAGTCACTTATTTTCCCCAACATTCCTGCGCGCCTATCGAAAGCAAAAGCACCAAGGCCCAGAAGAAAACCTTCGAAGCTAAGAGCAACAGTAAATTGCGATGTTCCTATGTCTGAAAGTGATGGCGACGTGATGTAAACATAAAAAACAGTGATGCTAAAGAAACGGAGGTCCCTTCCGTTCTATAGATGTGTTCAGAGAAAGCATCTTCGTTCCCTGCATTCAGAGAGCACTCAAGTGTCGAGTCCTGGAGTGTCCAGCTCATGACTCTTCAAAGTTGATGAAAACAGTGGTATTGTTGTGACCGACGGGGCTGTGGTTATGAGGAAAGACTTTTCTGTTGCACTGAGCTTATGCGGAAGGCTTACTGCGGTATATGTTCGGGAGAACCGCTAAAACTCTCAAGTTTGAAGAAACTATCCGCATTTCTCACTTACGTTAGCAACCTAAAAGTGTGCACGGGCTGTCATGTGGTTTATTCCCCTCCATTTCGGCAGCAACATCAGCTTTCAAGACCCAGGACGTGTGGAGGAGCACAAAATGCTTTAGGCTGTCTCAGGAAAGCTTGTGCCCACTGTGCAGGAGCACAAGAAAATATATCCGAGCATGGGAAAAGCGAAAAAAACAAGAAATCCAAGGAACGAACCAAGCCTCACCAAAGGATACGTTTAACAAATAAAAACCTAAGAAACAGTTATTAGGGCTACAATATTTCGCGACTAAGCCAAAAAAGAAATTCGGGCTTTCAAATATGTCTTCCTCAAGCGCAACAGCTTGCTCTTCACTCAGTGTTGAAAGGTTCAAAAGCAAAGTTAGCGAGAGGAAAGCGCTATAAAACCGACTGGTTGGTGTCTTCCCTCCTTCTTAAGATATCAAGCCCTGCTGCTTATAGGCTGATGTCAAAGATGAATATTTTGCCACTACCTACGTCATCGCACCTTCAATAATTATCAAGGGAATGCCTTGCGAGTTCGGTTTTAATAAGGTTTCGCTAACAGCATTGGTACACTTATTAAACAAGGAGTAAGCTGCTGTGGAATCCCCATACTAGACAAAATGAAAGTACGCCAAGCTGTCACATTCAATAAGCAACATATAAAGAAGACGACCAGGAATCGACAGCCATGGCAGATCATGCACTTGTGCGTACGTTTGTGCCCCTATTTCATTCGTGGGTACTACCAATCGCCAGCTTCGCTCCAAAAAATGCATCTCCTGGAAGAGTCCTCGCAAGGATGGTTTTGAAAGCCGTCATAGAGCTTCATAAACAAAATGCTACAGTGATAGCCGTCATAAGCCGATGGAGCAAGCACAAACAAGTGAATGTGATCAACATTTGTGTGACAGGCAACTCTCATGCACCTAAGCACAAAATTGAACATCCCTGTATTCCAGACAGCAGTCCATACTTCCTCTGTGGTGTGTCCTCAGATTGTGAAGTGCATAAGAAATCATCTGCTTCGTCACAAGTACGGCATGGTAGGTATCCGCTTTTTATGTTAGCGTGTAAGAAAATTATCGTGATCACAAAATATCAGCTCCAACTTTTCAATCATCTTTTTACTTTACAGAATGGGCGAACATGAGATCAACTATGACCGCTACTGTATACTTCAGGATGTTAACAGCAAGCAGCAGCTCCGTGCAGTACCAAAACTGACAAAAGAGCATGTGAACCCCGACAATTTGAGAAAATGAATGTCCGGCTGGCTGTTCAGGCAGGTAGCCGCCTATATTCAGCTAGATAACGGAAATCGGGCCGCAGTTTTGCCTTTCGTCATCTTCGCGTATAACACCGCCGTTCAATGCAAAACCGGTTACTCGGTATTCAACATTGTTTATGCCGTTCGCCCAGTTCCTTTCTCGACGTTTCTTCTCTGCCCCTGTCAGTTATTCTTAATCTTCCTGCGAATAATATGTTTCCCGCCTTGACCGTTGTCGCCAGCGTGGCCGCTTTGACACCGAAGCCAGACAACAGGACCGCAAGGTTCATTATGACGCTTGTAATGGAGTAGTTTTCTACCAGCCCAGCGATGAAGTGCTTGTGGTTGTGGTTGTGCTTGTGGTGAAGTGGTTGTGTGAGAAGTGTCAGTTCCACTTTTTTGGCACATGCGCGTTCCTGAAAATGACTTCTTCCGTTAATTATCGCGTGACCCCAGTTGTCCCCTCAACTGACCGCCGTTGCCGCTCTACCGAAGTGGTCAACCTTTCTCGTATGAAGCCCTGCACGCGGCGTTTCCCGTACCTTTAGGCGGCGGCCAGGGTGGCCGCTCTCGTGCGGGAGAAGTTAGTGTGGCCATTTATTGATGCATTATCATCAGCATGTGTGTGCCCTTCTCATCGTGCGGATAGCCGGATGGTCATAGTGGATTGGGCCGAGGGTCCTTCGCCGCGTCTCTCAGACTCAATAAAGGTCGGCCCTTACTCTGTCGTCACAATATATATATATATATATATATATATATATATATATATATATATAATATATATATATATATATATATATATATATATATATATATATATATATATATATATATTGTAACGACGTGGGATCAACGAGTATGCGTAGCAGCACCGCCAAGAAACGCACTTTATCAGTCGTCCAAGGGAACAACAACAACGTCTTCTTCGTTTTTCCCCCGCTTCACCTAAAAACCCGCGCTACTTCAGCGTCGTCCCCACTGGCGCATACCCGCTGAATTATCGTTCTGCCAAATATAGTTGCGTCATTTGCTCCCCCTTTAGAAAAGATCATCGTCCCGATGATAGAGGCTTGGAAAGCAGCGGTAAAGAACTGCGCAGTCTTGGCAGTCCTCATAGTACGGCTTCATACGCAGCACGTGAACGACCTCGGGTAAATGCCGTCGGCGCTTTGAACAGTGCGAGCTGTCTGGAACGACTTCGTAGTTGACGTCACTGATGCGTCGGAGAACTATGTAGGGCCCGAAGTATTTACGTAGGAGCTTTTCAGAGAGCCCACGCTGTCGAATAGGTGTCCAGACCCACACTTTGTCGCCGATGTTGTATGTTACGGCTTGGTGCCGAAGATTGTAGCGTCTGGCGTCAATGTCCTGCTGTTCGTGGATTCGCAGACGCGCAAGCTGCCTAGCTGCCTCTGCTCGGTGTGTTATCTCTTCAGCACCCGTCTCGTTGTCGTCAAATTCATGAGGGAGCATTGCGTCTAATGTAGTTGTAACCTCACGGCCGTATACGAGACTGAAGGGCGTCTTGCGAGTGGTCTCTTGACGAGCGGTATTGTACGCGAAGGTGACATAAGGTAAAACCTCGTCCCAGTTCCTATGCTCTACATCTACGTACATGCTTATCATATCAGCCAATGTCCTATTGAGTCGTTCTGTCAGTCCGTTCGTTTGAGGGTGATACGCTGTTGTCTTCCGGTGGGCGGTACCACTTAGACGTAGAACAATATCTAAAAACTGGGCCATGAACGCAGTACCTCTGTCCGTGACGACTACTGCGGGAGCGCCATGCCTTAAAACGATGGATTCCAGAAAAAATCGTGCCGCTTCATCTGCTGTTGCCCGTTGCAGGGCACGTGACTCGGCATATCTAGTGAGATAATCCGTGGCAACGATTATCCACCTATTACCAGTAGTAGACGTTGGGAAGGGGCCCAGAAAGTCCATGCCTACTTGTGCAAATGGTGTGGCCGGTACGTCAACAGGGTGCAGTAAGCCGGCTGGTTTGACGGATGGCGGTTTACGACGTTGGCAATCCAGACATGTCTGAACGTAACGTTTAACGACCGCAGTAAGTCTCGGCCAGTAGTAATTCTGCCGAATCCGTGCCAATGTGCGAGTGTAGCCCAAGTGCCCAGCAGTCGGCTCGTTGTGGCAGGCGTGTAAGATTTCACGTCGAAGCGGTGATGGAACAACAAGTAAGTAGTTGCTGCCGCTAGGCGAGAAGTTCTTCTTGTAGAGGACGTTGCGACGCAAGCAGTATGATGCCACCCCTCTTGCAAAGAGCCTCGGCACGCGGTTGGTTCGTCCTTCGAGGTAATCAATAAGCGGCAGCAATTCAATGTCATCCCGTTGCTGGCGTGAAAGATCGGCAGTATCCACGAGTGCCAGAAAAACCGTGTCGTCATCGTCTTGTGCTGCCGGCTCAACAGGAGACCGAGAAAGGCAGTCGGCGTCTGCGTGCCGTTTTCCCGACTTGTATGTAACAACAAAGTCGAACTCTTGGAGTCGAAGACTCCAGCGTGCGAGCCGGCCGGAAGGATCTTTCAAATTAATGAGCCAGCAGAGGGAATGGTGGTCACTAACGACGGTGAAAGACCGACCATACAAATACGGACGAAATTTCAGAACTGCCCATACCATTGCGAGGCATTCTTTTTCAGTGGTGGAGTAGTTAGCTTCGGCTCGGGATAGTGTCCTACTGGCGTAAGCAATCACCTTTTCGCTGTCGCCCTGCCATTGTACTAGCACCGCCCCTAGACCGACATTACTAGCGTCTGTATGCAATATCGTCGGGGCTTCCTCATCGAAGTGTGCTAATACCGGAGGCGATTGCATGCGTTGCCGGAGCTCGTGGAATGCCCGCTGCTGGTCTTCGCCCCAAGTAAAAGGCATATCTTCTCGGGTGAGCTGAGTTAACGGCCACGCGATACGCGAGAAATTCGCAATAAATCGCCGGTAATATGCACAGAGTCCAAGAAAACGTCGCACGGCTTTTTTGTCTGATGGAATCGGGAAATTAGCGACGGCGGCAATTTTATCCGGATCAGGTCGGACTCCTTGGCTACTGACGACGTGACCGAGGAATTGGAGCTCATGAAAACCAAAATGGCACTTCTCAGGCTTCAAAGTAAGACCGGCAGAGCGTATCGCTTCAAAAACAGTTTTCAGCCTTCGTAAGTGTTCGTCGAACGTTGCGGAAAAGACAATCACGTCATCCAAGTACACCAGGCATGTTTGCCATTTGAGTCCGGAGAGCACAGTGTCCATTAGACGCTGAAATGTTGCTGGCGCCGAACACAAACCGAAAGGAAGTACCTGAAATTCATAAAGTCCGTCAGGCGTCACAAAGGCTGTTTTCTCACGGTCTCTCTCATCCACTTCGATCTGCCAATAACCGCTTTTCAAGTCCATGGAGGAAAAGTAGCACGAGTTTCGCAACCTATCCAAGGAATCATCAATACGCGGCAGTGGATAAACGTCCTTCTTTGTGACCTGATTGAGCTTCCGATAGTCGACGCAGAAGCGCAGGCTACCGTCCTTCTTCTTCACTAAAACTACAGGTGATGCCCACGGACTATTAGATGGTCGAATAACGCCATCTTCTAGCATCGTCTTCACTTGTTTTTGTATTGCTTCGCGTTCCTTTGGGGCCACACGATAAGGGTTTTGTCGGATGGGTCTGGCGTCGACATCAGTAATGATGCGGTGTTTCGTAAGTGGCGTTTGACCAACTCTTGACGCAGAGGAGAAACAGCCCTGGTACTGCTTGATGAGCTCAAGCAGACGGTTCCGCTCAACGGCCGTTAACGTCGGATTAACGTCTACAATAGGTGCAGCTGTGTGGATTGTAGAGGCCGACTCCTGCGCTAAGTGGCAGTCTTGTATTTCTGTCACTTCATCGAAATAGGCGACAGCAGTGCCTCTAACGATGTGTCGGCGCTCCCTACTAAAATTTGTCAGCAAGAGTTCGGCGCTTCCGTCGATTACATTGATAAGTGCTCTGGCAATGGACACACCGCAATTCAGTGCTAGCGCACTGATGTGTTCCGCTACTCCAGTCCCACTTTGCAGGCTGTCACAGCGCACCTGTACGAGGGAGCAACTCCGCGGCAAAAGTATGACGTCGTCCGCGGCAATACGTAAGCGAGGTTGTTGTGGCTTCTCATGGGTGACGTTATCCGAACTCGTGGCAAATGTGACGCTTCTGTCACGGATGTTAATCACGGCGCCGTACTCCCGTAGGAAATCCATGCCCAGTATAAGTTCTTTACAACACTCAGTAAGGATGACGAGGGTGACGACGAAGGTTGAACCGGCGATTAAGAGTCGGGCCGTGCATTTCCCGACAGGTGTCATCAACTGACCTCCGGCGGTTCTTATGTTGGGCCCGTGCCATGGTGTCTTCACCTTCCTCAGTTTGTCAGCGACCTGTAAGCTAAGGATTGAAAAATGCGAGCCAGTGTCAACCAGAGCGGCTATTTCGTGGCCGTCAATGCAAACGATGAGCTCGGCGCTGACGATGTCAGTTACGTCTTTCGTACTTCTATTCGTCGTATTCGTCGTTGTGCTGGGCGTCTTTTTCGTCAATGTAGTCTTCACGTCGTCGTTCGTCGATAACGGGGGATGTGGAGCAGTTAGAGTATTGGCAACCTCACCCCCGGAGGTCGCTGCGGCTAGTTTCCCCGTCGAGGGCTAGGCGATCTGCCCCTAGTGACGTCGGCAAAGCTGCGACGAGTCGGCGAATTGTAGCGCGCCGGAGATGGAGAAGGAGAACGTGGTCGGGGCGTCGTCGTATTTGGTGGCTGACTGTTCACAGGAGCGTCGTTGTAAGCGCGTCGACCGTCGTACGGAGAATAAGCATAGTTGGCAGGGAAGCTTGGTTGTTGAGCGGCGCGATAGTTGTTCCATTTGCGGCAAACTCTATAGACGTGTCCAGCTTCACCACAATGGTAGCACACTGGTCGACGGTCGACGGTGCGCCACAAATCGGTTTTCCGACGCTGGTAGTTCGGCTGTAACTCTCCATGGAGCCAAGGGGTGGCGTGCGCATGTCGAAAATACGGCGTTGTTTGTGCTGGCATGATCGGCGGGGTCGGTAGAGTCGACGAGGGTGACGATGTCGGCTCTAGTTGTGGCGTAGGTGGTGTTGTAGTTATGGGTGTCAACGGCGTTGAAGTTGCGTTGAGTGGCCGGCGAACAGCTTCCGCATAAGTGAGGCGCCGCGGAACGTTGCCACAGTCTGGCGCTGAAAAAGCTTGCCGGACTTCCTCCCGGACGACATCAGCAACAAAAGATAACGCTGGCGTCGGTTCCGTAGGCGCAACCACAAAGCCGAGCTGCCGAAGCTCTTCTCGCACCACTTCGCGGACAACTTCACGCAGAGACATGTCGTTACTCGCAGCCAGTACGGAAGTGTTCGCCGTCGAGTTGCCCATGTCATGCTGGCGGTATCGTTGATGCAGGGCCCGTTCAATGGCTGTAGCCTCTTTTGTGAACTGTGCCACTGTTGTCGGTGGATTTCTCACAAGGCCGGCAAACAGTTGTTCCTTCACTCCTCGCAGGAGATATCGCAGCTTTCTTTCCTCTGGCATGTCTGGGTCTGCCCTACGGAAAAGACGGGCCATGTCTTCCGAGAACATAGCAACACTCTCATTGGGCTTTTGAACGCGGATTTCAAGGAGACGCTGCGCGTTTTCCCTCCTGTCGATGCTTGAAAAGGTATCCAGCAGCTGTGCGCGGAAGTCGTCCCACGTGGCAAAGCTCCTCTCCCGGTTTACGTACCACGTACGAGCATTGTCCTTCAAATAGAAATAGACACTCGAGAGTTTGTCCGCCGAGCTGGTCTTATGGTTATACTGGGCGACGCGCTCGAACTGGTCGAGCCAATCTTGGACGTCTTCAAAGGCATCACCATGAAAGCTCTCCGGGACCATAGGATTCTGTAGTGTTACTTGCGATGGAGCTGCGGTGGCCATGTTATTTGTAGGAGGCAAACGATTTCTCGAAGTTTCTTGCAGGGGACTGGACTCGGGCGCTAAGCCTAGCAGGCGACGACTGAAGCGGTGGACCGGTGTTTCGATGCGCGATGGTGATTCCGGGCTCGCTCGTCGGCTCCGCGAAGGGGTGCCAAGCATGAAGAATACCCCGCACCTCCACCAGTGTAACGACGTGGGATCAACGAGTATGCGTAGCAGCACCGCCAAGAAACGCACTTTATCAGTCGTCCAAGGGAACAACAACAACGTCTTCTTCGTTTTTCCCCCGCTTCACCTAAAAACCCGCGCTACTTCAGCGTCGTCCCCACTGGCGCATACCCGCTGAATTATCGTTCTGCCAAATATAGTTGCGTCAATATATTGTCGCGGTACAACGCGGACAGAACACAGGGAGACGTGCTTCGAAGAACAGGACAATATGTGCAAAAACAAAGAGAGCGAAGACACGTCTTCTTCGTCATCACCCAATCTGGCTCCGACCCACTAGGCGGAGTCCGTTAGTGCTCCCATCGTCGTCGTCGTCTGCATAGAATACGCGCGTCATTTGTCCCTCCCTACGAGAGCATCGTCCCGATGCTGGACAAGAAATGACAATAGCGGAAGTAAAGGGCGCTAGCATTGTTATTCGCTCACATACGGCTTCATGCGGACAACGTGCCCAAGTTCAGGATGGTGTGTGCGGCGCCGCGTGCCATTCGGATTATCGGGAACGACCTCGTAAGTGACATCACTGAGTCGCCGCAATACCCGATATGGTCCGAACTATCACCTTAACAGTTTCTCAGAGAGGCCTCGTTTCCGTACGGGTGTCCGAATCCATACTCTGTCGCCGACTTCATCGGTAACTATTCTACGGTGAAGATCGTAGCGGCCTGCGTCGTAGTCTTGCTGCTGGCAGATCCGCAAGTGCGCGAGCTGCCGAGCTTCTTCTGCGCGTTGTGTAAACACATCGGCGTCCGTATCAGCGTCGTCAAAGTCGTGTGGAAGCATCGCATCCAGCATCGTTCGTACATCTCGTCCGTGAACAAGGGTGAACGGAGTCATGCGCGTCGTCTCTTGTTTCGCCGTGTTATATGCAAAGGTGATATACGGTGGGATGTCGTCCCAATTTTTATGTTAGACATCCACGTACATTGATAGCATGTCTTCGATGCCTTTGTTTATGCGCTCTGTTAACCCATTGGTTTGTGGATGGTAGGCGGTTGACTTTCGATGGGACGTTCCACTTAGTAGCAAGACGTGATCTAAAAGTGCAGCCGTAAATGCGGTTGCTCGGTCGGTTATTACGACGGTTGGCGCGCCGCTGCACAAGGACGGCTCCCAAGCCAACATTGCTGGCATCAGTGCAGATCAGTGTAGGAGCGGTCTCATCAAAGTGAGCAAGCACTGGAGGTGTCTGCAGACGTTGCCGCAAGTCGTTTAATGCACCTTGCTCTTCGCCGCCCCATACAAAAGCAACGTCGTCTCTCTTCAGGCAAGTTAACGGCGACGCAATGCGCGCAAAGCCTGCAATAAACCGCCGGTAGTAGGCACAGAGGCCGAGGAAGCACCTGACAGCCTTTTTATCGGATGGTACGGGAAACTGTGCGACGGCTGCAATTTTTCCAGGATCCGGCCGGACACCTGCGTGGCTGAAGACGTGACCGATAAACTGCAGTTCCGCGAAGCCAGAGTGGCATTTCTGCGGCTTCAGGGTGAGGCCGGCGGAGCGTATGGACTGCAGAACCGCTTCAAGTCGTTCGAGGTGTTCTTCAAACGTTGCGGAGAACACGATGACGTCGTCGAATACACTAAGCAGGTTTTCAACTTCAGACCCGAAAGTACAGTATTCAGGGTGTCTACCAACCGGGAAAACCGGGAAAACCGGGAATTCTCAGGGAATTTGAACAGTCTGGAAAAACTCAGGGAAAAGTCAGGGAATTTGTGCTTCCATCACGGAAAATTAGCTGTAACTTTATTGAAAGGGAACGAAAGTCGTGTTAATGCTGGCTCCAGTAACAGAGGAATGGCAACGAATCGTCATTGACGCCGTGTCATCGGCACAATGTATTGCCACAGTAGTTACGACCGATTTTCTAGACGCCCGATTTTTCGGACATGCCCGATAATTTGCATGGTATTGCGGCATCACCACGTACTCCATATAGTCAATGTATATCGCCCTGACTGCAGGTCTGAAATGGCATTAAAGCCGCCACCGCCGCTATTTTGATTATCTCCCCGCCTCGCACCGGCACTCTCGCAGGCAGATCCGCTGGCAGCCGTAACCACCACCGCGGCAACGTTAGGCCTAGCTGTTTCTATGTTCGCTATTAAGCTTCTTGCCGTGCAGTGCCGTGTTTTTCATTGAAAGAATTCGCCGCTGTGACCAATGGCACCGACTCCGCCTTTGTAATCTTCGCGATTGGCGTTGAAGCTCGCGGAGCACTCCGCGTTGCGTAATGCCAGTCTCCAAAAGTTAGCTTCGCCTCAGTACACTCTTGTTAGGCGGTGAAGCATAACAAGCGTGCGAAGGGGGCAATTGTCACGGGACAGTATGTGTTCCTTAATTACACATGCGTGCACCCCGTCTCCTGTCACAGTACAAGCCCTGATATGCCTAATAAGCGTACTGGAAGGCCTTCAGAGCTTTTTCAGACGTGCCTGTGGTAATTTTAGCCCTTAAAGGCAGTTAAAGACATGCATTAATTTTTTTCAGACTGCCCGTTTTTTTTTCAATTCTTTTTGCGGCCCCATGGAAGTCCGAAAAATCAAATGTTGACTGTACAACTGACCAAGAGGATGCTTCAGATGATCCATGTGGTGAAAGCGTGGTAGAAGGAGGAAGAGAAGAGAAAGGACCGACGCACTGAGGAATTAATGGGAAAGGAAGGGTGCCGCCGCCTTTTTGAAGGAGCTTGAGCAAAAAAACTAAGTGTTGGCTGACGCTGAGACGCAGGTGTCCCTCATCCAAACCAAAATAAATTGTTTAAGCAGTGAAACCCAACACTGAGATGTTGTGTATGGGCTGAGAGTATGTCAGGACAGTTGAGGTTGACTTCCCAGCTGCTGAGAGAGAACCTTAGTTGTGACAAAGTTCAGGACCTCATACATATGAGCTTGCTATCAGTTGATAGAAATAGCTGATATTAAAAAATACTTATGTATGCATCTCCTTTTCATTCGTATTTGAAAATATTCGACTCAATTTGGAATGGGCTTTATCATTTCTTTCGCTGTGAATTTTACTAACACCTTCCTTCTGTTTTCTTTTTAAATAAAATAGATATTACTCCTTACTATTCAAACTGCATTAAGTCATTTCTTTGTTTCGGCATGCTTACTAGAGAGTGGAGAGTGGCAACGTGGTGTCAGCCTGCCTTGACATAAAACAAAGTTCTGGCTCATTCAGGGAATTTCGCAAAGGTGCTCAGGTAAAACCTGGAAAACTCAGGGAATTTGGAAATGTCAACTTGGTAGACACCCTGAGTATCCATGAGGCGTTGGAACGTAGCAGGGGCAGAACGCAAGCCGAAAGGCAAGACTTTGAATTCGTATAGGCCGTCTGGCGTCACGAACGCAGTTTTTTCACGATCTCTCGGGTCTACTTCGATGTGCCAATATCCGCTTTTTAAGTCCATTGAAGAGAAGTAACGTGCCTGTCGAAGCCTGTCGAAGCCTGTCGAGTGAATCAACTATACGGAGAAGTGGGTATACGTCTTTCTTTGTAACTTTATTTAGCTTCCGGTAGTCCACACAGAAACGCAAGCATATTATATATATATATATATATATATATATATATATATATATATATATATATATATATATATATATATATACACAGACAATGGATAGAACCATCGCTAATAGAAACTTCTGATATACGCAGGCGCGACCTGCGCTGAGCGGAAAGCCTAGCGCGGGGGTCACGGGAGAAATGAAAGCCTGTTTATATATATATATGTATATATATATATATATATATATATATATATATTCAGCGTGCTGTGGATGCGAAAATATTACGAAACCACGAAGCACTGCATATACAGGGAAGGGGAACAACGACGGCGCCATGAGTGTGGACGCCCCCAGTTTTGCTGCAATCCTTCTCACTGCGTCCCGTGAATTTGCGAATAGTAGAAAAACGTGAACCAGAGGACATACAGGTAAGGGGCGTTGACGGTGGCTCTGCGAGTGTAGGCTTCCCCCACTTTCGTTCCAAACCTTCCTAGAAAGGACCTCGGATGCACGAATATCAGACAAACACTGAGGAAACAAGGCGAAGGAAAGAAAATGATGGTGCTGCGACCCACTTTTCTTGCAAACCTCACAGCGTTCCGTCAATCTGCGAATATTAGAAAAAGGTGTACGAGTGAAGATACAGGAAAGGGGTATTGATGGTGGTGCAGTGAGTCTATGCATAGTGCAGATGGTGCAAGATAATGCAGTGCCGAGCCGACCCGCGATGGACGTGAGGCAGGCGTCAAGCACTCCCCTTACCTGAGCCGCCCCCGAAGATAGCGCAATATCGGCCCGACCCACGGCGGAGATGAAGGAGTCGTTAAGCATTCCCGTCTTTCGTTCCAAACCTTCCTCCAGCGTGCGCTGGACGCGTGAATATTGGAAAAGAAATTGGCCGACCATTGCGCCTCTTTGTAATGCATACAGAACACGCAGTGCAAAACGTAGCCAGTTCAGCGTTTCGGTGTCCGTAGCACACACCGTGATCCGCCGCTATGGAGTCGGCACTCTGGTAACGCACCATCGTATAGTGGGTCACAGCAGCGGAAAGGGAGGGCGAGATTAGCAATTATTTATTGTTACTTCAGGGGTGGGATGACGAAATGGGTGGAGAACAGGGGTATCGAGTAGACGTCACGCACTCATTCACTCACAGACAGGGATCAATTTGGCCGCACCTGCTTGTGGTGCACATGGGAAGTAGAAGTAACGCGAAACGCTAGAATTGTCTTTCGAGTCACCGCAACGGCACTGCGCCAGGTATGGGGACGTACAGGGCAAGAGTGGAGGTGGCAGGACAGCCAGGCGCAAGCACTGCCAGAGGCGACATATGACACCGAGGAACGCGCTCCGCAAACGGGGAAGCGATAGACACGGCAGAGAGCCATACAGCCACGCGACGCCGAGACGAAGGAGTGGATAACCGAGGATCAGGCGCGAGGCGGCAAGGCACTCCCGCCACCGGCACCGCGGAAGAGCCGCGACAGTGGGACAAGGGACGGCGAAGCCGGAGGGGAGGGTAGCAGCGAGAGTCACCAAACCGGCGCTGCGCGAACGAATGGGGCGAGAGGATAGGTTTGAACACGTGATCCGGTTTTGGAGGACAAGGGGCATAGAGTTTCCTACACTATACTGCAGGGAACTCTGCTACTGCCGTCGTTGTCCTACCATGGGGATGACGGGAAGTACTTGGATTTGTCTCATATTCGTACGTGTGGATTCAGGCGTGTTTGTGGCTTCGTATGCTACGCTATATAAATCTTATTATAAATTTCATAGCAATATATACTCTTCGAAGTGCACAAGACGCCGTGAATATGGACAATCGCAACTAATTGGAATGGTTGAGCTGGTTGAGGTGGCCAAATCGGAACATACCAAGCGTCTTAAGGTGACTCATGCCTGCGATAAATTCATAAGGGTGTTTCACATCGCTTATCGATACGTGCATCTGTGGCTTAATGGTTTCAATATCCGGCGTCTCTGTTAGAGGTCCTGTGTTCAAATCCTGCCGTCGCATAATGTTAATGTTTATCTGATTACCCATTACACAGCACATTGTTGAAAATGACTAGTTTACAATCTCAAAAAGCCGCTTGAAGCCAGAAGGACGAAATTTAGGCAAATCCATGTACTTCCCGTAATTCCCACGCTGGTGCAACCACTGCCACTGCAGCTCCCGTTGACACTAGCGCCAGAGTTCCGTCGAGTAATTATTATATGAAACCTATATTATATGACAAGGGGAGAGCAAGGCTCGCGCTGCGGACGAGAGATTGCAGCAGGAGCGCGAGCAGCTAGAGAAGAGCGCTGATGATCACCTCGGTTACGACGAGGCACGACGGTGACATGAAATGTGGGAACGGGAGCCAATGTGAGCCCTGCGCTCGAAAACACGAAACAGAACAGACCACCATACGCGGAACGTCGGACAATGGCGGTGCTGTGAGTGTAGACGTGCCCCGCCTTCGATAGAAACATATGTACAGTGGGCCATCAATGCGCGAATACTAGGAAAGAGTAAAGCAGAGGAGGTACATCCAAGGGGAGTCGAATGCGGCGCTGTGGGTGTGGAATGAGTAGGCTGATAATTTTGGTGACTCGGAAGCGTTCCGCGATGGCAGGTCTTTGCGTGCAAGCTCGAAACAAAAACGGCGGACTTAATCATGTCTGCGCCGATTTCGTGGGTGAAATTGAGTTATGTTCACAAAAGACACAGTATGAAGAAGTCAATGTAGTGACACGTGCAGCATGCCCTGAAGGACGTATCAATGCACTAGGCCGAGCAAGTAATGCTTGTTCTTATGCCATTTATATTAGAGGTTTTTTGTGACAACCCTATCGTTGCATTCATATGTTAGTCGAATATTCATGCCACCTTGAAGGGGTGGAGACATCAAAATTTTCGTTCATGCGTTTGTTGATTCAAACGTTGCGTCATGCTTCAGGGAGCACGATACACACAGCGGGATTCATATATATCCGATAAATAATTTAATAATAGCATTATTATACCGAGCGATTTCGGTTTCTGGTCCGGGGGATGCTATGACGTCACAGAGGAGGAAACGCAACATGGCTTGGTCACGTGGGGCACAAAAAATAGTGACGTAAAACTATGCTGCGTCGTCTGCTCGCGCATACGCGTGCTCTGCCAGCAGAGGCCAGCTCTGCTGGCAGAGCACGCGTGCCTGTCGCGATTATTATAATTATTGCGAAGAGTGACAACAACGGTATGAAAATATTGCGGCTTGTGAGTGTCGGTGATTCATTCCGAAGCGCCGTAATCTTTAGCTTTAAGTGAACCGGAAAAGGCCTAGCGACGATATCGGCGGCGCTGAACGATCAGAGGCGGTGAAGCTGCCGTCGGTGCCACAGTGACCACTCCTCGGTCGCTGATTGGCCGCTTCGCCGTACGGCTGCCGCACAAACGGGTCCCAGGCCCATCCTCTCTACGGCAAGGAAATCTCGCCGTTCGCGAGCAAAACCGCCGTCGCAAGGGGGGCCGCGAACGGCAAACGGCGTGCGGCGAGTTTCCGTGCCGGTAACGTGGACGGGCCCTCACATTGAGAAAGGCCAAGCGAACGAGAGACCGCTCCGGGCTGCCGATCTACGCGACTATGCGAGGAGAGAAGCGGACAACACGAACGCCGCATATCCTGGTCCCTTTCGGAGTCGGCCGGCTAGTGTCACACTCAAACGTGTAAAGGCCCGTTCGCACGGCAACTCGCCGCACGCAGTTTGCCGTTCGCGGGCGCCGTGCGGCGTTCGTGTTGTCCACTTCTGTCCTCTTGTGTCCGTGTCTGCATCCCTTACCCCTTATTTGCATTGAGAAAGGATTTCTATATGCCTGTAGTTTGGTCATAGTGCAGGCTATGCTCGGTCGCTCGGCTCAGCGGGTTCCGTAATCGGCATTTCATCGCTACTCATCCTACGTCACGTTTTTGTGCTAGTGTGCTATGACGTCAATATTTTCGTTCGTCCTCTGTGACGTGGTAACGGCCGCGCTAGCGATGAGTCTCGACTACGAGAAGGAGTTTTTAATGACTTTTTGGAGCAGAATTAAAATTATCTTGAAATGTTTGCAGCGTCCAATACCTCGTTCTGGGCGTCTTTGCATACGGAAGCAGCCTGCAACATGCTTTTTATTGCCTCAAAATTTGGTGTCCCAACCCCTTTAATAATTTGCATTGCCACCTTATTGGGATGTTTTGCAACAGCTGCGCAATATACAAAACTGGCTTACCACCCCGATCCCGGAATGAAACTCCAAATTGACATTGAACAGCTCTGTATACATCGCTGTCGCACAAACTCACCGAACTGTCAATTCTAATTAACTTCAATTTTGTCCCCCAAAGCCGGTCGTCATTGTTTCAAACCTCGACATTTCAATGGGCAATTATTCCTTGCATTCTGCACAAACTGCGTTGTGTGCCTTCTTATTTCGAGTACTGCAGCCTATTTTACAGCCCAAGAATGAGGTGTAAGGTACACAACTTTAAAATACTAAATATAAATAAACCCAAGTAAAGCGTCACACAGTGCAACAAGCATTTTGGAAAACAGGAATATGGAAATTAAATGCTGCATCAAAAGAATGATACACCAAAGTTGAATTCAATGCACTATCAGATGAGAAATTGCAGCACAAACAGTAGTCATAATAGAGAAGACATATACATTAATATAAAGGAAACAGTTCTTTTACCCCTTCATGGTGCCACTTAGCAAAGATGAAAAGTTGACTGGCTGTGATGATCTAGCTGTAGTAATATAAAAATTGGAGGACGCTTAAGCTTCGCCTTCAAGAGTGGAACGCGACAGCGTTCCCGTCGACCCGCCAAGGGGTATTGGGCTACGGCGCAGCGACAACGCGCCCCGCATCGGACGCGGTGAGCGTCAAGCAACGTAGCGTTCGGCGCGACAACGAAATGCGCGCCTCAGCAAGCGACGCACGCCTGAGCCTTCTAAGGTAACACCGCGTTCACTAGAGGCGCTTTTGTACCGCTTTGAAGCATCGAACTCGTGGCTCAGTGGTAACGTCTCCGTCTCACACTCCGGAGACCCTGGTTCGATTCCCACCCAGCCCATCTTGGAAGTTGCTTTTTATTTATGAAGTGCCTGCCGTGATTTATCGCTCACGGCCAACGCCGCGGACGCCGACGCCGACGCCGACGACACCGGCTTTTCTGCGACACGAGCTCCTTAACGCTATCGCGTTAATAATCATTTTGCTTTAGACATAGAAACAACCTGTCATGCTTTACGCTCTGGACAGGAAGCCGCCAGATTTACCCACAACTAAACCTAGAATTAGAATTCAGGTTATGTAATACGATGAAGTCAACAACGTCTATATCTCCCTTTTTCACGAAAGAGAAATAAAGTTTCCTTCTGCACCTATATTGTGCAGCAAATCAAAGCTGCAGGTTAGCCGGGCATACGATGCAGTTACGACTGCCGTTCCAGCACTGCAATACTGAAAGCACTAACTTATCTGCGCCGTGTCGTCTTCCTCCGACGAGGCTCCTGCCGCCGCCGCTTGCACAGCTTGCCCACCTTATACAAAAGCAACGATACGAAACTTCAATTCTGTCACCGTATTCTGGCACATGGGAAACAAAGCAAATATCATAAGCTTTCAGTAACATTTAACTTTCTGCATGGCAAACCTACACAGTACCACAATTCTCACGTGTTATAAAAAGCAAGAGAGCTATAAAATGTAATTATTGTACGTTTGGACATCGTTTCTCACAAGTCGTGTCTCAGGACCAGGAATGTATTACAGGACGTGTAGGGTGTCAGGGGGCAACCATACCCGAAAAATACAAAGACAGGAAATAATGTATTAAAGGCGTATTCCATATGTAATTTAAAAATACAGTACCCATATGGAAGTAGTGCTAACGTTATGGTAAAACTTGCCTAATAGACATGTTGACAGGTTATCTGTAAACTTTTATTAGATGTTGCACAAGACTCGCTGCATGCAGCTGTTACAAAACCACGAGGTATGTTCGGTAAGTTAAAATTCATGAATGAGGCACGGACGGGAAAGATATATGTATTGTAGGGAAAGAATAGAATGCAATTTTCGCAGTTGCGAACCATGATTTCGTTAGAACTCGTGGTAGCAAGTCGGTATTGACCATATGTAATTTAAAAATACAGTACCCATATGGAAGTAGTGCTAACGTTATGGTAAAACTTGCCTAATAGACATGTTGACAGGTTATCTGTAAACTTTTATTAGATGTTGCACAAGACTCGCTGCATGCAGCTGTTACAAAACCACGAGGTATGTTCGGTAAGTTAAAATTCATGAATGAGGCACGGACGGGAAAGATATATGTATTGTAGGGAAAGAATAGAATGCAATTTTCGCAGTTGCGAACCATGATTTCGTTAGAACTCGTGGTAGCAAGTCGGTATTGAAGCACTGCCTAAATTTTCGACAAGTGCATTTTATTGCATTAGCATTAGCAATGTCAAACTGGAAAGAAGTGTCTGTGTGAAGCGTAGCAAGCCAGTCGCATAGTAGCGGTAGAGCGGTGCTTAAAAGGATTGTGTGTGCGTGCGTGCGTGCGTGTCTGTGTGTCCGCGCGCGCCCAATGCATCATTCGGAAAAAAATAAGTTAAATTGTGGTGTTTTACGTGCCAAAACCGCTTTGAATATGAGGCGCGCGGTAGTGGAGGACTCGCTCAGCTCGTCCTAAAAGCAATATTTTTGCTTGAAGACACGGGAGCCTTAGTCGACGCGGACGCACGTGATGGCGCAAGTACGAACCGTGCGATGTGGAAAGAGTTCGGAGTCACTGGAGCATTGCAACGTACCCGCAACTACTTCACCCATACCACTGATGAAAAACGCAATGTATATGTGTTCTCTGACGCACCCCATCTTATGAAATGCGTTTGGAACCGTTGACTTTCACCGAAAGCGTGCGTAAAGGGCAATCGCGTTGACTCGGCACATTTTGACAGGCTGTTTATGGAGGATTCTAAACAGCCGGGAAATTTGCGTGTTTGGCCGAAATTAACTCTGTCCCGCATCAACACTTCAACGACCGAAAAGATGCGGGTAAAGCTGGCCACTCAGTTGTTCGGCTGGAGTGTAGCGAAAGGCTTGCGATTCTATCCGAAGTGAGGAACAAAAAGGCTCGTAAATGTCAAGGCAACAGTAAAATTCACACTAAGGTTCAATGTCCTTTTTGATGCTCTCAACCGAAACCATCGAAAGGAAAGCGTCACTGTTGGCATCAGAGAATTGAAGGTCCTGGCCTCGTCGTTGCGTTGCTGAAATAAATGGGAAAAAGAATTCGTATCACGAAAAATCTCAAGAGCAAGTTTCCTAACCGAGCAAACCGCTGAGGGCCTTCGTGTGACCGTTTTGTCCGCACTGGAACCTTAAAGATAACTGTTAAACTAGTGCGGTTTCAAATATGTTTTAACAGGATAACTTAACCAAGACTTCTTGGAACGCTTCCTTGGGATCATTCGACAGGCTGGAGGCCAGAATGACCACCCATCTATGCCCCCATTTCTGCAGCTTTACAACATGTTATCAGTTTACAGTTTGATTAAACCCCCTAAATTCGTAAACTGTCACGTTGAAAACGAATCTCGTCCAGGTGAACCTGTAGTAACGCTCAAAGATTTGAGTTATGGCTGCCGTGCTACACAGTTATGCAGCCACGAGAATGAGGCAGTTCTGCAAACAGAAATCTGAGCCAGAAAATAGGTCGCAGGAGCTGCGAAAGCTGTCGAAGCATCAGTAGGTGAAAAATCTACGTTTAATTTGCGGAATTAAATGATGGGCGTCATGAACTTCCCCGTGTGCGTGAAATGTGTGCCAGTGTCCAGTTTGTTTATGGAACATTAACGCTTGTACGAATTATTCAGTTTATGGCAAGCTCTATGTACATGTCAAATAAATGTCAACCTGCACAAAACTTTACTGCTTTTGCGTCCCTGGTTTTTAGATGACAGTCGTCCATACGACTGACTCACGCAGAGCAAATGCCGACAAACCAAGGCTAGTCCATCCTCAACACTAACATCCGCACCATCTCTACCTGAACATTCAACTTCGGTTATTAAAAAATGCGGCCTTCGAATAGGCACATTAGAAAGTTGCTTGCTGCGAATTAAAATTTAACTACCGGCTTATACAGGTTACAGTACACGTAAAACTAGTTTTCGTGGGAGGTTGCTCAGTTCGGTGGGTGAGCTAGGTATCCTAGCCACTAATATTTGACACAGTTCGCTGCAGCGTCAAGGAGCCTGATCAGTATTGAGGACTACCGTTGCGCTGGACTCGTCGTGCCAAGCTCCTATACCGGTATGGATGAGAGCGTGCACTCCATAGCTCTCGGAGCACGCTTAGTCTCGTGAAACGTATGCCTTGTTCATCGCAAACAAGTTTCGGTCTCAAGCTGGAATACCATACGCGTGTAATTTAACGTAGGAAGCGAATACGAACGGTTTATTGACGCTTTTAACATCCGTAATGACTCTTGCCCTCCTTCTCTGGTTCAAAACTAAGGCCCTCGTGTCTGTGGCGCCATCTGCCGAGGGCGACGCGATACATGCACAAATTTTTTCCGCCTGGACGGCCTTCGTTCAGCCACCTAACCTATTCTTACAGTGTTCTCACTGAACGTGTATGCAGGCTAAGATCAAATGTTCAGAATGCATATCCTTGTGCACAATAAAAAAAAAACTCACTTCAAGGTCCTATTAAAATGGTTTTGCATACGAGGCCAGAAAAATGTTTGACATGTAATATTTTGGGGTGGCGTTTTCTGTTGTGCATTATACAAATTTCATACAAATTACTCCTGAACATGTAACTCACCTTTGTAGTCGAGGCCCTCTTGACAGCTTTGAGCCAGTTTTTGTCATCTGTCACCGGTTGCCTGTTTCCTCGCCTGGGGGACCGCCTTGCCTGTGGCGAGATGTTTGGCGAGTCGCCGTTCTTGCCTTCAAGATCTTTTTATCAGTTTCATACACTTGCCAGGATGCTCTCGAAGCCATCCTCTGCAAAAAAAAAATCAACTAAGGGTTATCATTCCTCTCCTCAAATAACCGGAAAGAAAAATGTAACTCTCTTACATACAGAAGTCTCAACCTCATATAGAAACTGGTCGCGCAGTTTCTGTCGTCAAATTATTAGCCCTGCAAGCACATTTCCCTGAGAACCACCACATACGTACACCTGCCATAATTTCGTTCCGCGTTTCTGTGACAAAAAAAAAACACCTAATAACCTCGCACCTTTTCCCGAGTAACATTTGTGTGCGCATATCATAAGAAGCCAACAAACAGTGACACCAAGGACATCACAGGGAAAATTACTTGTGCCGAATAAATAAAATAAAGAAACGATAAATTAATGGAAATGACGGTGGATGAAAAATGTAGTTGCTGTAGGTGGGGGACGATCCCACAAACTTCGAATTTCGCGTGCGATGCTCTACGAATTGAAATGCGCTATTTCTTCGTTCAGTTTCTCGGGTATTTACTTTTCGTTGTAGAACCATGGGAGTGAACGTGGAACATCCTTTCTGCCACAGGCATCAGGAGAACGCGATCTTTTTGAGTGAAGGCAACCGGCCAATACGGCGGCGCGCCACATTTTTGCTTTTGTTGCTTCACAGCTCCTACTGCGCCGTGTCCACGCCGGAAACTCCAAATACCGGTGCAAATACAGATACCGGCCGCACCCCACGCTTGTACATTAGGTCAGTTGGATAAGTCTGCTTCGGAGGCGGCTCCAATTCGTCTATGCCTTCGGAGATGGCGCTTGCGTCGCGTTGGGATCGAGCCGCCGGCTGTCGGCGGGCACGTTCAGTGCTTTTATTGGTGTTAGTCTAGGCTGTCTGTCGCCGGCGTGCACTCCGAAAAAGTTCCTTTGGTGTTATCGCTTGTCTATAAATTGGAATATAGGTAGGTGACCTGGAGATCACGTGTATTGTGTTGTAAGCCAAGTTTGACAAAGAGTCTGTGTGCCGACTTGCAGCGCGCTGGGCTGCCAAAGTGGATATGCTTCTCAAGAGAAAACGTGCTGTCGGCAGCACTTAACGCGCCGAGGACTTAATCACTTTCGAGCACATCGTTAAAGGCAGCATTGTTAAGATTCCACGTGGCAGGTGGACGCTTTAGATGGGTGCAGAGTCACTTATTTTCCCCATCATTCCTGCGCGCCTATCGAAAGCAAAAGCATCAAAGCCCAGAAGAAAACCTTCGAAGCTAAGAGCAACAGTAAATTGCGATGTTCGTGTGTCTGAAAGTGATGGTGACGTGATGTAAACATAAAAAACAGTAATGCTAAAGAAACTGAGGTCCCTTCCGTTCTAGAGATGTGTTCAGAGGAAGCATCTTCGTTCCCTGCATTCAGAGAGCACTCAAGTTTCGAGTCCTGGAATGTCCAGCTCATAACTCTTCAATGTTGATGAAGACAGTGGTATTGTTGTGATCGACAGGGCTGTGGTTATGAGGAAGGACTTCACTGCTGAACTCAGCTTATGCGGAAGGCTTGTTCCTCCGTGCGTGTACAACGAATATGGTTCGGGTGAACCGCTAAAACTCTCAAGCTTGAAGAAACTATCCGCATTTCTCACTTACGTTAGCAACCTAAAAGTGTGCACGCGCTGTCATTGTGGTTTATTCCCCTCCATTTCGGCAGCAACATCAGCTTCCAAGACTCAGGACGGGTGGAGGAGCGCAATATGCTTTAGGCTGTCTCAGAAGAGCTTGTGCCCACCGTGCAGGAGCACAAGAAAAAATATCCGAGCACGGGAAAAGCGAAAGAACAAGAAAACCAAGGAACTAACCAAGCCTCACCAAAGGGTACGTTTAACATATAAAAACCTAAGAAACTGATTTGGGCTAGAATTTTTCGCGACAAAGCCAAAAAAGAAATTCGGGCTTTCAAGTGTGTCTTCCTCAAGCGCAACAGATTGCTCTTCACGCAGTGTTGAAAGCTTCAAAAGCAAAGTCAGCCAGAGGAAAGCGCTATAAAACCGACTGGTCGATGAATTCCCTCCATCTTAAGATATCAAGCCCTGTTATAGGCTGATGTCAAAGATGAATATTTTGCCACTACCTGCGTCATCGCGCATTAAAAAAATTATCAAGGGCCTTGCGAGTTCGCTTTTTATAAGGTTTCGCTTAACAGCATTGGTGCACTTATGAAACAAAACGAGTAAGCTGCCGTGGAATCCTCATACTAGTGGAAATGAAAGTGCGCCAAGCTGTCGCATTCAACAAGCAAACATATGAAGCAGACGACCAGCAATCGACAGCCATGGCAGATCATGCACTTGCGCTTACGTTTGTGCCCCTATTTCATTCGTGGGTACTACCAATCGCCAGCTTCGCTCCAAAAAATGCATCTCCTGGAAGAGTCCACGCAAGGATGCTTTTTAAAGCCGTCATAGAGCTTCATAAACAAAATGCTAGTGATAGCCGTCATAAGCGATGGAGCAAGCACAAACAAGTGAATGTGATCAACATTTGGTGTGACAGGCAACTCTCATGCACCTAAGCAGAAAATTGAACATCCCTGTATTCCAGGCAGCAGTCTGTACTTCCTCTGTTGTGTGTGTCACATTGTGAAGTGCATAAGAAATCATCTGCTTCATGGTAGGTACCCGCTTTTTTATGTTAGCTTGTAACGAAATTGTCGTGATCACAAAATATCAGCTCCTACTTTTAAATCATCTTTTTACTTTACAGAATGGCGAACATAAGATCAACTATGACAGTTACTGTATACTTCAGGAGGTTAACAGCAAGCAGCAGCTCCATGTAGTCCCAAAACAGACAAAAGAGCATGTGAACCCCGACAATTTGAGAAAAATGAATGTGAGGCTGGCTGTTCAGGCAGGGAGCCGCCTATCTTCAGCTAGGTAACGGAAATGGGGCCGCGGTTTTGCCTTTTGTCATCTTCGCGTATAACACCGCCGTTCAATGGACAAGCGGTTACTCGCTATTCAACCTTGTTTATGGCCGTTCGCCCAGTTCATTTCTCGACGTTTTTTCTCTGCCCCTGTCAGTCTATCTTAATCTTCCTGCGAAGAATATGTTTCGCGCCTTGAGCGTTGTCGCCAGCGTGGCCGCTTTGACACCGAAGCCAGAGAACAGGGCCGCAAGGTTCATTATGACACATGTAATTGCGTAGTTTTCTACCAGCCCAGCGATGAAGTGCTGCTCTGGACACCAGTTCACACTCCTGGGTTGTGTGAGAAGTGTCAGTTCCACTTTTTTGGCACACACGCGGTCCTGGAAATGACTTCTCCCGTTAATTATCGTGTGACCCCAGTTGTTCTCTCAACTGACCGCCGTTTCCGCTTTACCGAAGTGGTCAACCTTTCTCGTATGAAGCCCTGCACGCGGCGTTTCCCGTACCTTTAGGCTGCGGCCAGGGTGGCCGCTCTCGTGCGGGAGAAGTTAGTATGGCCATTTATTGTGCACTTCGTGTGTATTTTATCATCACCACGTGTGTGCCCTTCTCATCGTGCGGATAGCCGGATCGTCATAGTGGATTGGGCCGAGGGTCCTTCGGCGCGTCTCTGAGACTCAATATAGGTCGGCCCTTACTGTGGCGTGACAATATTACATTATATATATATATATATATAAGCAGGTTTCTATTTCTCCCGTGACCGCTTCGCTAGGCTTTCCGCTCAGCGCTTGTCGCGCCCGCGTATATTAGAAGTTTCCATTAGCGATGCTTCTATCCATTGTCTGTTTTCACCAAAGCGTATCTCATCTGCTTGTACGCGCGTCGCGAATTGCTCAGTACTTTGTGGAAGGTATGCGGGCGCCAGCGATCCAGCCTTGGTCGAGTTACGCATAAAAGCTTACGTGCTTGACCCACTGACAAGGAACCTTTCTTCAGCGTGCTGTGGATGCGAAAATATTACGAAAACACGAACCAGTGAATATACAGGGAAGGGGGACAACGACGGCGCCGTGAGTGAAGAAGGCCCCAGTTTTGTTCCAATCCTTCTCACTGCGTCCCGTGAGTTTGCAAATAGTAGAAAAACGTCAATCTGCGTATAGTAGAAAAACGTGAACCAGAAGACATACAGGAAAGGGGCGTTGACGGTGGCACTGCGAGTGTAGACTTCCCCCACTTTCACTCCAAACCTTCCTAGAAAGGACCTCGGATGCACGAATATTAGAAAAACACTGAGGAGATACGGCGAAGGAAAGAAAATGATGGCGCCGCGACCCACTTTTCTTGGAAACCTTCTCACAGCGTGCCGTCAATCTGCGAATATTAGAGAAAGGTGTACGAGTGAAGATACAGGAAAGGGGTATTGATGGTGGTGCAGTGAGTCTATGCATAGTGCAGATGGTGCAAGATAATGCAGTGCCGAGCCGACCCGCGATGGAGGTGAGGCAGGCGTCAAGCTCTCCCCTTATTTTAGCCGCCCCCGAACATAGCGCAATATCGGCCCGACCCACGGCGGAGATGAAGGAGGCGTTAAGCATACCCGACTTTCGTTCCAAACCTTCCTCCATCGTGCGCTGGACGCGTGAATATTGGAAAAGAAATTGGTCGACCATTGCGCCTCTTGGTAATGCATACAGAACACGCAGTGCAAAACTTAGGCAGTTCAGCGTATCGGTTTCGGTACCACACACCATATGGAGTCGGCACTCTTGTGACGCACCATCGTATAGTGGGTCAGAGCAGCGGAAAGGGAGGGCGAGATTAGCAATTATTTATTATTACTTCAGAGGTGGGATGAGCAAATGGGTGGAGAACAGGGGTATCGAGTAGAGGTCACGCACTCATTCACTCACAGACAGGGCTGAATTTGGCCGCACCTGTTTGTGGTGCGGCCACAAACAGGTGCGGCCACAAACACATTTGTTTGTGGTGCGGCCACAAACAAATTATCTTGAAATGTTTGCAGCGTCCAATACCTCGTTCTGGGTGTCTTTGCATACGGAAGCAGCCTGCAACATGCTTTTTATTGCCTCAAAATTTGGTGTCCCAACCCCTTTAATAATTTACATTGTGACCTTATTGGGATGTTTTGCAACAGCTGCGCAATATACAAAACTGGCTTACCACCCCGATCCCGGAATGAAACTCCAAATTGACATTGAACAGCTCTGTATACATCGCTGTCGCACAAACTCACCGAACTGTCAATTCTAATTAACTTCAATTTTGTCCCCCAAAGCCGGCCGTCATTGTTTCAAACCTCAACATTTCAATGGGCAATTATTCCTTGCATCCTGCACAAACTGCGTTGTGTGCATTCTTATTTCGAGTACTGCAGCCTATTGTACAGCCCAAGAATGAGGTGTAAGGTACACAAATTTAAAATACTAAATATAAATAAACCCAAGTAAAGCGTCACACAGTGCAACAAGCATTTTGGAAAACAGATATGTGGAAATTAAATGCTGCATCAAAAGAATGATACACCAAAGTTGAATTCAATGCACTATCAGATGAGAAATTGCAGCACGAACAGTAGTCATAATAGAGAAGACATATACATTAATATAAAGGAAACAGTTCTTTTACCTCTTCATGGTGCCACTTAGCAAAGGTGAAAAGTTCACTGGCTGTGATGATCTAGCTGTAGTAATATAATAATCATTTTGCTTCAGACATAGAAACAACCTGTCATGCTTTACGCTCTGGACAGGAAGCCGCCAGATTTAACCACAACTAAACCTAGAATTAGAATTCAGGTTATGTAATACGATGAAGTCAACAACGTCTGTATCTCCCTTTTTCACGAAAGAGAAATAAAGTTTCCTTCTGCACCCATATTGTGCAGCAAATCAAAGCTGCAGGTTAGCCGGGCATACGATGCAGCTAAGACTGCCGTTCCAGCACTGCAATACTGAAAGCACTAACTTATCTGCGCCGTGTCGTCTTCCTCCGACGAGGCTCCTGCCGCCGACGCTTGCACAGCTTGCCCACCTTATACAAAAGCAACGATACGAAACTTCAATTCTGTCACCGTATTCTGGCACATGGGAAACAAAGCAAATATCATAAGCTTTCAGTAACATTTAACTTTCTGCATTGCAAACCTACACAGTACCACAATTCTCACGTGTTATAAAAAGCAAGAGAGCTATAAAATGTAATTATTGTACGTTTGGACATTGTTTCTCACAAGTCGTGTCTCAGAACCAGGAATGTATTACAGGACGGGTAGGGTGTCAGGGGACAACCATACCCGAAAAACACAAAGACAGGAAATAATGTTTTAAAGGCGTATTTGATATGTAATTTAAAAATACAGTACCCATATGGAAGTAGTGCTAACGTTATGGTAAAACTTGCCTAATAGACATGTTGACAGGTTATCTATAAACTTTTATTAGATGTTGCACAAGAGTCGCTGCATGCAGCTGTTACAAAACCACGAGGTATGTTCGGTAAGTTAAAATTCATGAATGAGGCACGGACGGGAAAGATATATGTATTGTAGGGAAAGAATAGAATGCAATTTTCGCAGTTGCGAACCATGATTTCGTTAGAACTCGTGGTAGCATGTTGGTATTGAAGCACTGCCTAAATTTTCGACAAGTGCATTTTATTGCATTAGCATTAGCAATGTCAAAGTGGAAAGAAGTGTCTGTGTGAAGCGTAACAAGCCAGTCGCATAGTAGAGGTAGAGCGGTGCTTAGAAGGATTGTGTGTGCGTGCGTGCGCGCGTGTCTGTGTGTCCGCGCGCGCCCAATGCATCATTCGGAAAAATATAATTAAATTGTGGTGTTTTACGTGCCAAAACCACTTTGATTATGAGGCGCGCCATAGTGGAGGACTCGCTCAGCTCGTCCTAAAAGCAATATTTTTGCTTTAAGACACGGGAGCCTTCGTCGACGCGGACGTACGTGATGGCGCAAGCACGAACCGTGCGATGTGGAAAGAGTTCGGAGTCACTGGAGTATTGCAACGTACCCGCAACTACTTCATCCATGCCACTGATGAAAAACGCAATGTATATGTGTTCTCTGACGCACCCCGTCTTATGAAATTCGTTTGGAACCGTTGACTTTCACCGAAAGCGTGCGTAAAGGGCAATCGCGTTGACTCGGCACATTTTGACAGGCTGTTTATGGAGGATTCTAAACAGCCGGGAAATTTGGGTGTTTGTCCCAAACTAACTCTGTCCCGCATCAACACTTCAACGACCGAAAAGATGCGGGTAAAGCTGGCCACTCAGTTGTTCAGCTGGAGTGTAGCGAAAGGCTTGGAATTCTACTCGAAGTGAGGCACAAAAGGGTTTGAAAATGTCAAGGCAACAGTAGAATTCACACTAAGGTTTAACAATCTTTTTGATGCTCTCTACCGAAACCATCCAAAGGAAAGCATCACTGTTGGCAGCAGAGATTTGAGGGTCCTGGCCTCGTCGTTGCATTCCTCAAATAAATGGGCAAAAGAATTCGTATCACGAAAAATATCAAGAGCAAGTTTTTTAACCGAGCAAACCGCTGAGGGCCTTCGTGTGACTATTTTGTCCGCACTGGAAGCATCAAGATACCTGCCAAAGGGGTGCGGTTTCAAATATGTTTTAACAGGAAAACTTAACCAAGACGTTTTGGAACGCTTCCTTGGGATTATCCGACAGGCTGGTGGCCAAAATGACCACACATATACGCCCGCATTTCTGCAGCTTTACAACATGTTATCAGTTTACAGTTTGAGTAAACCCCCTAAATTCGCAAACTGTCACGTTGAAAATGAATCTCGCCAAGGTGCACCTGTAGTAACGCTCAAAGATTTGAGTTATGGCTGCCGTGCTACACAGTTATGTAGCCATGAGAATGAGGCAGTTCTGCAAACAGAAATCCGAGCCAAAGAAATAGGTCGCAGGAGCTGCGAAAGCTGTCGAAGCATCAGTAGGTGAAAAAATATACGTTTAATTTGCTGAATTAGATGATGGGCGTCATGAACTTCCCTGTGCGCGTGAAATGTGTGCCAGTGTCCAGTTTGTTTATGGAACATTAACGCTTGTACGAATTATTCAGGTTATGGCAAGGTCTATGTACATGTCAAATAAATGTCAATCTGCACAAAACTTTACTTTTTTCGCGTCCCTGGTTTCTAGATGACAGTCGTCCAAATGAATGACTCACGCAGAGCAAATGCCAAGCCAAGGCTAGTCCGTCCTGTACACTAACATCACAACCACCTCTACCAGAACACTCAACTTCGGTTATTAAGAAATGCGGCCTTCGAATAGCCACACTGGAAAGTTGTTTTGCAGCCCGTTACAATTTAACTGCGAGCTTATCTAGGTTACAGTTTACGTAAAACTCGTTTTGCGGGCAGGTTTTGGCATCTCATCAAGGTAAGTTCAGTGGGTGAGGTAGGTATTGTAGCCACTAATATTTGACACAGTTCGCTGCAGCGTCAAGGAGTCTGATTAGTATTGCCGACTACTGTTGCGCTGGACTCATCGTGCCATGCTCCTATGGGCACGTTGCAAGTGCTAGGCGGCGCCCTGTCTTTCCGACCCCTAGCGCCATCTGACGAATAGTTGCGCGAATGTGGTAGGATTACTCACGGCGTCAACAGCCCGCACTGCGTGTTTGGCGTCCTGTCAAACGGTAGCGATGGCGCGAAACAGCGTGCCGATATTAATTTTAACCGGGTTTCGGGGAATTACAAGATCTTCATAGCTTTTTTCGTGAAAAGAATTTAGAGAAAGGAAGTCGTCTATTTGAAGTGGGGCACGTCTACGACGCGAGGGAAGTGTTGAACTAGCACTGATCGGAAGTGGCTGCTAGGTTTATTCCGCAAACGAAAAATAATGCACCAGCGAGATGCGTGAAGCTCAGCGTAATTTACTTCGTTATCTACGGTGTGGACGCATGAAATTGTAGGCGAAATTGATTCTTGAAGATCGGCGACAGCAGACAAATCCTAGCGGGGAGCTGCGATTGCTGTGCTGGCATCGCAGGGAAGTCCAAGGACGCCGCAGTAGTTTCCCTGTACATACATGACGGCAAATACGAATCCAAAACATCTCATCCAAGAACGTGGGGCGTACGAACGACTCGTAAGACCTACCAGAGATATTCTAACGTTGCTCTCCTCAAACACAAAAAAAGGGGATGAACTTACCAGTTGTGCTAGACTACACTGGGAAAATATTTTTGCCCAAGTTACTGGAGGTGCGATACTTTTATGTTGCTATTTTTCAGTGCGTGCAAAGGAGGTTCCAATAAACCACGTTGTCAAAAATTTTGGTGATCTCATCTGCACCTTCGTTGATATGCTGGGCGCAGAAGAGTGTATGCCAGCTCATCCGGCTGCAACCCCTCCTCAAATCTCTCAGCAAGCCCTAGCGTTGTTTGAATGGGAGAGGATTGGGAAAGAGTTCCACGGCTTTACTGCGGTACAGTGTAGGAACAAACTACTTTGTTTGATGCATATCCTGGTACGGACTGCAGGCAGTGGCGTAGCAAGGGGGGGGGCGGAGTGTCATATACGTCTGGAGACACAGGGAAATTGTTGATATCCTCGCCTTCCTCCAGTAAACCCGGGGGAGGGGGGGGGACAGAAGACATATGGGCCCCGGGTGCCAGACGACCTAGCTACGCCACTGACTGTAGGTGTCCCGTTGCTGCCATCATTGCTCTAAAAGCAAAGAATTCAGCGTTATAACGCACTTGGCATAACGCCGGAACATAAAACAGCTTATGCCGTCAGACGAGCGCTATCCAGTGTTGGCGCCGTTCTGCTTCATGCGGTCGGCTTGGAAACCTGTAAAATTTTGTTCCTCGTGAGTTGGTGTACGTGCTGATGCAGCCCACTACTCAACAGCTCGGGTTGCACTTCGGCATTGCTCAGAAAAGGCAACAGCTACGCGCGAAACAGTGCACATACAGGCTTTCCGAACGCAAGTGGGCCGGTCGTATCCTGCCGGTTCCGCGCTCGCCGCCGCGAGGGGCGCACTAGTAGGCGCCGGAACTACGTTCGAAACCTGCCTATACCGGCATGGATGAGAGCGTGCACTACATAGCTATCGGAGCACGCTTAGTCTCGTTAAACGTATGCTTGGTTCATCACAAACAAGTTTTCGTCTCACGCTGGAATAATAATACGTAAGAAGCGAATCCGAACGATTTATTGACACTTTTCACATCCGTAATTACTCTCGCCCTGCTTTTCTGGTTCAAAACCAAGGCCCTTGTGTGTGTGGCGCCATCTGCCGAGGGCGACGCGATACATGCACAACTTTTTTCACTCTGGACGGCCTTCGTTCAGCCACCTAGCCTATTCTTAAACAGAGTTATCACTGAACGTTTGCGCAGGCTTAGATAAATGTTGAGAACGCAAATCTTTGTGCACAATAAAAAAAATGACTTCGGGGTCCTATTAAAGAGGTTATGCATGAGTGGCCAGAAAAATGTTTGATATGTTATATTTTGGGGTGACGTTTTCTGCTGTGCATTATACAAATTAGATACAAATTACTCCTGAACATGTAACTCACCTGCATATGCTATGACATCTTGGCAGCTTTGCACCACCTTTTCTTGTACCTAGTATCCTTTCCCTTAAGGTATCAGGCACCGGCTTGCCGGTCGCAAGATGCTTGGCCAGACATCTCTCTTGGCGCATGGCTTTCTTGATTTGTCTTATGCACTCTGTCAAAATCGTGGCAAGACCGCCCCTGCAAGAAATCAACTAAGGGTTACCATTACTCTCCCCAAATAACAGGAAAGGAAAAATGTAACTCTGTTACATACAGAAGTCTCAACCTCATATAGAAACTAGTCGCGCAGTTTCTATCGTCAAATTATTAGCCCTGCCAGCACATTTCCCTGAGAACCACAATATACGTACACCTGCCCATAATTTCGCTCCACGTTTCTGTGACAAAATAACAAATAATAACATCGCACCTTTTCTCGAATAACATTTGTGCGCGCATATCATAAGAAGCCAACAAACAGTAACACCAAGGACATCATAGGAGAAATTACTTCTGCTTAATAAATGAAATAAAGAAACGATAAATTAATGGAAATGAAAGTGGATGAAAAAACAACTTTCCGCAGCTGGGGGACGATCCCACAACCTTCGCATTTTGCTTGCGATGCTCTATGAATTGAGCTACCGCAGCGCTGTTTCGCCGTCCAGTTTCTTTGGTATTTACGTTTCCTTATAGAACCCTGGGAGCGGGCGCGGAACATCCTTTCCGCTACAGGCGTCACGAGAACGTGACCTTTTTGATCGAAAGCAACCGGCCAATACGGCGCCGCGCCACATCTTTGCTTTTGTTGCTTCACAGCTGCTACTACGCCGTGTCCACACCAGAAACTACAAATACCAGTGCACTGCAGATGGGTTGGGACGATGACACTACATCATTCGCTGTATTCCGAAGCTGTGATACCAAGAGATCACACTTCATTCGGCACAAAATGTAAATGTTAAAAAACATGTATTAGTTGATTTAGCAAAGCTCCCTCTGAAATTGGACAGTTTAAATGACGAGAAATCTGAAAGGTTTGAAGAAAGATGCTTATATTACCACATGTTATGGCACAGCAAGTGGACTAAGAAGAGGCGAATGAGGTTCGTCTCGGCTTCACGCATAGACCCTTGCGTTTCGTGAAGTATACGCGACAATATTCTTTTATATTGGCATTTGTATTTATTAACACTATGTTTCTCCCTTATCACTAGCCATTTATACGTCCAACAAATGAGGTAGTCACGCCATGTATATACATATAGCAATTTGAATGCTAAAATGAAGAGCAGAACTTAGTTTGTAGCGGAACGGTGTCCACGCCGTTATGACCATCGCATGTGTATCTCTACCACTCATTGCTGCTCACCCATGGCATAGAACTACAGAGAGAATGTCGTAGCAAGAGCACATTCATGAAAGGAATATTTATAAAGGACGGCTTCGATTTTCCACGCTGTGTGTAGGCTCGAACAGACGCTCAGACATGGCGCTGGGTGCTCCGTCCACTTCACTGGCAGCAGAAACTCCAGCCATGTAAAGTTACATCACTGCCATACGCGTAGAAAAACTCTTTCCTATATGTAGAGGATGCCCTGTCGTACAACAGACAGCGCGAGCCCAAAAATAACCTCCAGCAACTGCCGCTGAGCTTATTTGCGGCTCCAGCAAGTAAGTGAAAGTGTGAAAGTGTGAAATGCGACAACGAGAACAAGATGCTAGTCGCGTGAGAAGGGGCAAGTGGAGCGCGAGCAGCAAAGTATCCGGGAAGTTTTGTAGCAGCCAACCCTAAGTTTACGCGCGGTTTTCTTCGAAATAACTTTGTTAGTAAGAGTATGACAAATTTTGCGCTGTTGCAGATCCTTATCGCCGTATCATCGTCTTATACTTGACAAACACCATAACATTGTTGTAACGCTTGAAATGAGGCTGGCCTGCTTCGTTCGCGCAAACTGTGGGCAACTCTGCGTACTCTTGTCTCCATCTTTTAGCCCGGAGCGTTAAATAAATGCGCTGTGTTGCAAAGGAACAGCTCCAAATACAGACATAACACGCACCACACTGGGCCAGACTATGCAGAACACGAAGCACGGAGCGTTCCGGTGCAACACAGCGCGTTCTTGAAAAATAATGTAAAAATCACTGGCCCCAATTGCGACCCGCCCCAGAGGCGCTCATCGCGAGTCCGCGGCATTTAGCGAGTCTGACGCTCTCACCATTGTCTTACGGTGTCGTTGCTGACGGGGGGAAGGTTGGCCGAGCAGCGTCCATCACCGACCACGCAGAATTTTCATTCAGAATGTTAGCCCACCTGGCATGGCTCGTGATCTGCAGAGTACTACTCTCCATTGACGGAACGCGGGTCTGGCTACAAAGACTGCCGATGCTGTGCAGAGAAGGCACCTGGGATTTTGTAGAAACGCCTTTTCCAGATGCTAATTGTTGTGTCGGCAGCGACAGGCGGCGGGGGCCCGGCGTTCGGAGAGCGTGCAGCGACGACGCCGACGCGAGAGAGGGAAGCACAGAGACAACCGCTCTTGAGCAAACCACACAAACGACTCGGCCGGCGAGCGGCCGTTTCTTGCACGAAGACTTCCCTGGCAGATGTCACCAGCTCATTGGTCAAATGCCCAGCACGTGACCGAAGGGGGGTTCCGCCATCTAGGCAAACTAGACCATAATGTGATTGAACAGTCAACGCGAGATCTCTCAGAGGGAGACACCATACCACACTAATGCATTTCGGAGCTTTGTGCGTTCGTGAGTGGCCGCGTTCGACGCTACCGCCGAGGCCGAGCGTCTGTCGACCACTCACTCACGCACGCAAAAAGCGTCGGGACGCATTAGCATCTGGAAAAGGCATCGCTACAAAATCGCGGCCCTGGCCTTAACCACGACGCTGCTCTGTTGCTCCTGCTCTCCTCCGCCGTACCCAGACCTCGCGCTGCGACGCCTTCCGGGGCACTTGAGGGCCGCCGACGACGGGCCACTCGACTTGAAGCGGGCGCGAGGCTCTGAAGGCCGGTCGGGCCTGGCGAGCTGCGGCTAGGCTAAGCCGGAGACGATGGTGGTGTTTATGACGTCTAAAAGCGGACGTTGAAGCCTTTGTAAAATTTTTATTTCATTCAAAATGTTTCTGGCACTAAAATTTTAAACCTTCCTTTACTGTGCTTCTCTTTTGATTTTACCATTATTTTTCCGACTTTATCTTTACAACTCGTCCAATTCTTGGTCAGTGAACCTCTGCGCGTATGAGCGATGTACAGAGGCAAGCCAACTGGCTAGCCGAATGAACCGAAAAAAGCGAGGAGCTAGAATAAAATAAAAGATGGTAAAACATTGCGGTGCGAGATATATATGTCTCTTTCTTTAAATCTTTCTCTCAGCGTAGGTTGGTGTCTACAAGATCATGCATCGAAGCACATCTGTTTGCCTTTTTGCAGATTGTGGTTATCAGCTCTGCCGAGAAGAAGAATAGAAAGAAATGCCGCGCCGTTGTAAACTGTATTGCGCTGATTCGTAGTGCTGGGCCGAGATGTGCTACGGGCGGCCTTCTTGACGTGAACCGAAGTTTATTTGCTGCCGATGCTGATTCGTAGTGCTGGGCCGAGATGTGCTACGGGCGGCCTTTTTGACGTGAACCGAAGTTTATTTGCTGCCGATGGCAGCACATCATTACCAAACGAAGTATTCACCCTGAAGATAATCAGTAGAGCGCTCAGGTCGTGCGAACAGATCGTCAGATAAGCAAGTATAAGGAAGGAGACCGTTCAAGGCCTTAAAATAAACTCGCCGGTGAACAGCTGCGGATGGCCCATGTATACTCAAAACATTATCGCCGTCACAGCTTGAATCTGCTTTGCTGTCATGTTGTGAGTCATAACTCGATTCATAAGCAGTAAATTGAAGTGCGGGTGCAGAATAGTTACGTGCAGGACGCTTTCCTCGCAACGAAGCCCCGCGGAACGACGCCAGGGGAGCGACTTTAGGTAACTGCACACTGACACCAGCAGCGTCCCTTGCTGGAATTTAGAGAGATAAGCCTTACCGAAGCTCGTGGAAAATGGTTGAAACTGCTAGGTCCACATGTTGGACATGCGGCGGACCATCACGGCTGCACTTTGGCGTTATAGAACGACTCCGACTCCGAACCAAAGCTCACTAGAGAAGAGATGGTGTCATTTTCGGGTAATTACCACCGCTCAGCACTGTCGGACGGCAAAACCGACGACATAATTTAAATCTTGACTTGCTGGGAGTCATTTCGTTACAGAATTTTGATGATAGTAAGGCGTCATCCTGGGTGGCATGCTTTTTTCTTGAAAGCGCCAAAAGGTGAGAGCCATACCTATTTTGCATATTAGTTCGCAAGAAGGTCTGTGAAAAATCACATCGCTGGAGCGCAAAAATTTAAACTGATTCTGAAAGTGCAGCGCCTTTACTAACTACTGGATGGTCTTTAGTAGATCAGAAAAGAGTTCAACATATCGAAACTGGCGATCTAAAGCATTGATCACCAATGATCCAATTGAATAGGCGTGGTAATAAAAGAGTTAACATGACGCCGCCGGATTCTCCACTCTCGATTGCGTGGACGTGGAAGAATGGCTCAGAATAAAAAAAATCGTGCCAGCAAGGGAACCAAAACATTATGCTAGACATTGTTTTTCTCCATATGGAGGGAACTCCACGTATTTGGTTCAAACACATAAAGCGGAACTCACTAGCTGGGAGCTGTTCAAGCAGAAGCTTTCCGACCTTTTCCAATCAATGTGCTCAGCTGCTAGCCGCCGAAACTCTACGCATGGTGCATCGCGAACTCGAAGCTTGCGTATACCGCCTGACCCCAGAAGATGCCATGGGACAATTTCACCGCAACAATATCGTTCATTTCAGAACGTGTTTGGCCAGGAAGTCGCTAACTAGGTCATTACGAACGCCTGCTTTCTTAATCGGCCTAACGCCAATATGACTTCTTCTATGATCGTGATTTACCGCAGTCCGTTCTTTACTCCCCGTTATGAGAATCCATCTGAATGACGCGCAACTGACGACGTGCCGATCCGTTTCTGATGCAGCCTGACTGGTTACGTTGCCCGTCGCAGCAGTAGTCGTTGGAGGTCCCGACCCCACTTCCATAACTTACAGGCCTAGTTCGCTGTGCGTCTAATTATGCGCTCCACACAGAGAGGCAAAGTACAGCTGCACGTAATCACCGTTTCACCGGTATTCGGCTCACCACGCACACCACAGGGTGTTAAACCCGCCACCTCCCAGCTTCGAAGGAACGTTTCCCGTTACAGCCGTAGTCATCGGAGGTCTCCACCCGTGAACACCTTTTGGAATCCATCCACTTCGCCGCGAAACGGTTCGCCTCGTCGCTTCCACGAAACTTGCAACGCCTGTGTTCGCCATTACGACAATGTCATTAGCCACGTCAGCCCCAGTTCCGCCGCTCTACTTTGCAGACGTTCCTACGAGTCTCCCACTTGCAAAACTGTATGATGCGGGACCTAGAGGTGGCGCGGCGATGTCCGATTTGTCCGAAAATTCTCCGCCGACGCCATCAACAAGGCAGAACATTCTACAGGTTGCTGTCTGCATGTCTTGCTCTACCAAACAAGCTTACTACGTCGTACCATCCTGAAACCTGACTGAGGGGCTGAACAGGAGAATCATCCGTTCCACCCGATTACCGCAACCTGGACATTGCACTATCCTACATCACGCTCGCTTTCAATTCATCGCTCCCCGAAACTGCCTGTGTTTTTGCGTTCTACATATTCTTCGCTGACTTCCAGGAATTGCCCTTAGACACTTCACTTTCCTTTGCTAGTGCCTCGAGAAGCGACTGTGCCCGCGACGCCATTGCTCATGCTTACCACGCAAGGCAGCATACCCATAAGCGGCTGTTCGCATCCCAAGAAAATCAAAAGCGAGTTTACAATCAGCGGCATCATAATGCACAGGCGCCAACTACGGAGGCGGGGGGTGGAGGCCCCGAGGCCACAACTCCCTCCGAAGTTTTCCGAGGTTGAGGTAGATCGACGACCCCCCCCCCCCACCGATGCCGAAGCAGAACGCCCTTCCTCTCCGCTTCCCTAAAATGTCATTACCAGAGTTCTATTACCCACATCATTTTAGGTTTACTTTCAATTTCGTTTATCTTTTCAGTTGAAATTTTATTGTGCGTAAAAGTTTTCTGTAGCATTGTAGGTGCGGACGGGCACAGCTTTATTTGTCAAAATCGCGACAGTAAGAGGACAAGCGCAAGAGAAGCACCAGCAGCGGCTTCCTCATCCGTATCTCGAACTTCAATATTTGTTTTAATTTCCGCTGTGAACACCATGCAAAAACACAACACGAGTATAAGTAAGTATACACATAGCAAAATGTTTATTATATTTTTTTCAAGAGAAGGAGGTAGCCAACTAAGAATTATCTGTAATGATATGGATAGCCTACACCTGGATAATAAATGTGTTGCTGTATGTTCACCTCCTTTCAAGTTGCTTTGTGTACATTTTTGTTCTTGAAAAAAAAAAACAGTCTTCAGTGTTTTATCAAGGGCGTGTGAAACGCACGTGAATTATACAGGGAGTTTCAGCGAACACTTTCAAACAATTTTTAAAGTTGTCTGTGGCAGACTTACAATTGTAGTTCATGAGCTGGTTTACTCGAAGGGGTGGACATGCACAAAGATTTGATATGCAAAATCGACTAATCTTTGAAAAATTCGCTAATTAAGTTCAGAACTACATTATGGCCCATATTGCAATTTACAAATTCTAGCCGTGGAGTTCGCAAGGCGGATCCACTTGGAACGAATTTTCAAGATGACACGGGTTTCGATATATAAATTCCCGAGCTTTGCGGAGAAGCGCAACGGCATTCCAGTTAACTTGTTAACAAAACGTCGTTTCATGCACTGAAGCACGCAAGTCAAATATATGGACACCTGTTCAGGTATGCTACATAAAACGGCGAATAATGTCATGAAATACGAACACGTTAGACATCATGTAACAAAATATTTTAAGTGGTGCGGTTTCTGGCGCCGCCTTTTGGCCGTCGAGGCAATTGCGGTACATGAACACTGACACACTCCTCAGGCACAGCTGGGAGCGATGACTTAACTGCATGCGAGCACGAAGGCTCGGAGACATGAGCTTTAGGTGTTTTCGAGAAATAATGCGCACTGGGTACGCCAGACATTAGTTGTGAAGGCGTTGAAACACTAGGTTCAGATACACGCCTATCAGGCGAAACAACATCTTGTCAACGCATTACAGCGGGATGAAAAACTGGTGCCTGAATAGAATCCTCAGATCCTATGAAACGCTCAGCAGTCGACGCTGCGAGCGCAGCATTTTGACTGGGCTCGTCTGTCAGCATAAGTAATGGTGCCTGGCTAGATTGCCTTACGGCTGAATTGAGACACCCATTCGAGCTACTTTACGAGTTGTATAAGAACTTGCTCCCGAATGAGAACTGCACTGAAATGCGGAATTCACTGAAGGCATATTTGAAGTAACTGCTGTATCCGTCATGTACAAAAGAATTTGCAAGAGGGTTATATGCCTTAGCATGCGTGCGACTTCAGAAAAACCTGGTAGGAATGCGCTGAACATGCTAACTTACCGGTGATGTACTGTCCACCTGGGTTCTCCGTGGAGCTTGCCGTCGCGACGCTTTAACTGGGGTAGATTGTCCCAGCACTCTACACTGGTTCACTCTTGCTGGTGGTGACGTCGAATAGGCATTGGGCTGCCGTGCACTGTCAAAGTCCGCTGCACCGTGGAAGTTCATGGAAGCCGGATGATATTCCATGAAGCGGTAAACCTGTGTCGAAGTCCGGTGGTGAAGATGAGGCTTGCAGACACGACAAAGTCGCTCGATCGATCACTACCGTCAATGCCTTATTAGCGCCGAGTCTCAGAAGTGATGAACCGAGTTGTCACGTGACAGTTAAGGGTAGCTGACATATCTTGGTACTTGACGGCTGTGGAGAAAAATCCCAAATTGTTGACTAATTATACGAGAAGTTCTGGATGATTACATGGGATTGAAGCAGGCGGATATGTGAAAAGTGCCTGTTGTAGTCCTGAAGACTCATCAGCGACAGAACCACTCCGGTGTCATCCATCAACTGCTACGTCACGTTGTTCACCTTTACGGGAACACGCATAAGCGACAGGGCGCCGACAGCGTCAATGTGTAGAATGGTCGCTGTGTTTATAGTCGTATTCTCTTGCATTTCAAGCTCGTTCACTGGTTCCGATGTACTTTCCGATGAACAGCACATTTGGAAGAAATGTCCTTTCCTTCCACATGTCTGGCGGAATTCGGAGCGGGCACGACAAATCGGAAAATTCGCCCAGTGCTGCGGCGAGCCGCAGCGGAAACAGCCGCCACGCTCAGCCAATGGCGCGGAGGCAGAGCAGGCGCCCGGTTGCCTCCATCCCGGACGGGGTGGCCCACTTCCTCGCTCTCGGCGTCCGCCATCTCGGCGCGATCAAGGGCGGGGACGTCGGTCCAATGGCCGCGATGAGGATAACCGTCAACTTGGACTGGACGGGGCGGTGATGACCGCCATCTTCAACTGCAGTCGGGCCGGGAAGGTAACCGCCACCTAGAAGGTCCCGAGGAAGGGAGACTGGTCGCGGCCGCCATGTTGTGGCTGACGACGCTGTGAAACGGCATTTGCGTGTAGAACGCTGAGCTTCTGAATTATTTTATCAGTGCGTTCCTCTTCCTGCGCAATTTCCAGTGCTCTTTTGACGGTAAAGTACTCGCCTAGTTGAATGAACCGGCGGTGAAGTTGTTGCGACTGCAAGCCGCAAACGATCTGCCTTGGACCATGAGGTGGGTAGCGGTGCCAACCTTGCAGGATTTGGCGAGCCGTTGAACGTCTTGGATGAATTCTGTAGTCGCCTACGCCGGACTTGATAATCTGCGCTTGAAATGGAGGCGCCTGCAAAATTATTCTTCCGCAGAATTGTGCTTTTCAAGCATTTGAAGCGCCACTTCGTAAACGTCAACCGCCCCTGAGTCCCCTGTCCTTTCGTCTGCGTCTCAGTCTGCCTTTCAGTCTGCGTTTCGACCCTCAGCGCGTTGAGGTGGAACGCTTTCTTGTATTCCGGCGTAGCGGTCTTGACGGTGGCGTCGACGTATGCCTGCAACACACGTCGCCATTATAGCCAAGTCAGTCTTGCCCCGCTACGACGGGGCATGGCAAGGTGGGGGGGATTGCCGCGTTCATGCTGAGCAGTAAAAGGCTGGGCCGAAGGGCAAGGTCAGACGCGACGAAGACGCCGCAGTAGCGTCGAAGGGGACACAGGTGACATCAAAGACGTGTTAAGAGGCAGAAAGTGCGGAAATGCTGCCTGTAGAAAGGGCAGCAGATGTGGACGATGGGGTTGCAGGAGTAGCAAGCAGGAATCATGCAGTCGCGGAAAGTACAGAAATGCTGCTTGAAATAAGGGCAGGCAAAGTGAAAGATGCCGTAAAGAATACAGTTGGCAGGCGCAACTTACAGGTAAGCGCGATGTACGTGGATCATCCTCGTCGCCAAAATGTTTCTCGGAAGGGCGACGGAACGCGCTGCTCAGCAGGACATGGCGCATGTACCAACGCTAGTAGCGTCCGGGCACAATCTGGATTCCTCGGCGGCTAAACGGTTTATAAGGAATCTTCAAAGCGTCGTAGTACGTACGGAAGGGTTTATCCTGGTCACCAAAATGTTACGTCGTAGTGGCCGCCATGGATAACAAGCCGGGCACGTTGGCACGCCGGGACGGCTGCCTGAATAAAGAGACGCGGAGACGCAGACAGGGGCTGCGGCTAGAGTGCACAAGAATGGGGGAGTGGGTCCAACGGAGGCCACGGAAAGCGGCGAGAGTGAATCAAAAAACGTTGAAATTTGCGGTGGCGCCGCCGTCGCCTTCTTCAAGCCCGTCCTTCTTCTGACCTTCCCGCCAATCCGGTACCCCGGCGGCCCGGCGGAACCACGCCTACCGACCACCGTTTATAGATCCTTTATAAACGCTTTATAGATCCTTTAAACGCTAAAAAAGCTTTATAAACTGTGCCTACCGACGGTGGTTACGGCGGCGCGGAGCTGTCGTCTGCTCGACCCGCCGTCGTCTGCTCGACAAACCGTCGCGCTTGTTTTTTTTTTCGTCAATTTTTGGTCTTTCGATCTGCCGGTATTAGGGCATCTGAAAAATTTTGTCAGCATCCAATAGTTCGCTTTGGAAAAGGAAGAAAACAAAGATTTACCAATTTTTATTTTACACCTAATTATGCCGCACAGTTCATTTATTCTTGTACCTCAAGCCATAAATGTACATGATCCCCATTTCTTCGGAATATGAGCTCTGCATTTCGTTATCTCATGCCACAGTGAAACACGCACATAAGGTTTAAAAGAAACGCAAACTACAAACGCGATTGATCTGACTTACTGGCAGGCACGGCATCCTCGAACGCATCTGCAACGCTGCGTTCGACCACAGCCGTGCTTCTGTTCGGCACGCTCTGACGCTGCCCGCCGGCGCCCCTCGCGCGCGCGGGGGCGTGGTGTTCAGAAGAAGGCGACGGGGGCGTCATATGAATTTTCAATAAAAAATGCCTCAGTGCGGAGCCCTCGTTGGAGCCACTCCCCAAATGTAGTACACTCTACTGAGGCAGAGAGTGCGTTTATTGAAAGCACTGTTGCCAGGTTGAACGAGGCGGCGTAGCCCATAGCTGGAGAAATTGTAGCTCAAATGTAGCCAAGCACAAAAGAGAGCAGAAGTAATTGTAGCAGTTTAGCACGTTTAGCACAAGGTGCGCTGTTCACCTAGGGTGGACCTCAATCTTATACGGTACGTCCACGCTAAACCGGACCAAGACTGTTTTTTTTTTGCGACCTCGTTGCGCAAACTTGTGAATGTTCCTCTCTTGTGGATTCCTTTATTACCTAAAATTGGGCGTATTGAGTGCATGTCCGTGTCTCTCGGATGGATTGCTGGCTGGATGCTATGAGCGTCTCCTTTGGAACCGGGTGGTGGGCTTTGCTACCAAGCTCTTTTTAGTCTATTGTGTAATGTCCTACCTACGTTGCAAACGCACGACGCTTACAATAGTGTCGTGCGGATGCTTGTTCGTGGCAGCAACTAACATTTGCATCCTGTCTTGTCACTTTATCGCCGTCACCATGTAGTGCACCGAGAAGAACGCTTGTTCGCACTCTGCGCTCTGACAGTGGAAAGTGGAAAGCTTAAGTTGCGTACTCGAAACAATTCGGCATGTGGTCTTCGAATATTATGCACACCCTAACTTGAGATCTTAGGTTCTAGCGCAAGTAATTAGGAATGTCATTTTGTCTAATTACGTGCGGAATGGTAACCGAGAAAGTCGCCAGTTTGTTCAATACACACTTTGTCTCATCGTCCTATCTTGTTCTCTCTCTCTTTTCAGTTAGCTTGGCCCGGATTAGCTGGGACACACTCTATATAGTTTATATTTACATCAGGCGCCCCTTAGGCCTCTAGCACGACAAGAACATGCGTTAAAGTAAGTCAGAGAGGCCACATGCCGCTCACTGTCTGAATCAGTCTAAGCGAAGCTTCAAGAGATTACTGCGCAAAGTGGCACTAAGCGTGCACTCGTTTTCGGTGATGAGCACGTCCCGAACATAGCTCGCTCGAAATGGTAAAAGAAAACGGCGCACAAAGACCAAAGGTAAACGACTAATTGGTAAGAGTGACAATCCTGCTAAGCCGGTTACTGTAACAAAGCATACCATGTTCATGTGCTCATAATAACAATTGCTGGGGTTTTACGTGGCAGAACAATGAGGCATGCTGCATCGGGGGTCTCTGAATTAATTTTGACTACCTGGGTTTCTTTAACGCGCGGATAAATTTAGGTACACGGCGATTCCTGCATTTCGCCTTCAACGAAATGCGGCCGCCGTGGCCGGCAGTGGAACCTGCGTCCTCAAGCCAGCAGCGCGACGCCTCGCTTGCTAAGCTAACACGGTGTGTGATGTTCATGTGACGTGGTGCACTGAAGTCATCGTGGTAAACATGCTTTGATAATAACGCAGTGCGCACCTCCATCCGTGGCGTTAGGGGCAAACCGCCAGGAGCCACCTTTGAACTCGGGGTCTTGCTCTCATTCATTTTTATAGCTGCTCGCATACTTGGCCCACTTCCCTATGGTTCCATACTCCTCTGCGAGGAGGATCCGACCTTAAGTCCAACCTATCGAATTGAATCTCGAACGTAAACGCGAACAAAAATTAATCTCCCAGTAAAAGGCAAATGACTGTAAAAAAAGGCCTACCGTGAGAAACGTGGAGCAGTTTTCGCCCAGAAGCCATGGCCATGAACACACTGGAGCGAGTAATCTACCCTTTCATGCCGGCTAATCTGTGACGCCGGCGCCACGATCGCCTTACCTTGTTTCAATGCTCTCCCTTTCTGTGCATAGCCATGTTAATACAGTTTCCTTTGAAACACCCTCTACTCCCCGGATCATCCCGATGCCCGGGGACCAGGTGTCCAATGAATGAAAGCAATAAACAGAGACTATGTTGCTAACACAAATGTTAGCACGGTGAAGCACGATGTAAATTTAAGCGCATCAGAGATCAAAGCCAGCGGCACAGGGTGAAGGGCGCGAGGGCATTTCACGCACGCACGCACACACAAGCGGTCGCACTGCCGGCTCAGCCAGCTAAAACATAGCCTTTGAAATTTGTTTCTACTCGATGAGAGCCACCTCTAGAGCGTAGATTAGGGTGGTACTTATAGCACAAACACAGCCAAGTCACAGGTTTTCAGTAGCCTGATCATAGCCACATAGCCAACTCGCCCAAGTGGATGCAAAATTTTTGTTTCTGTAGGCAGATTTTGCAATATGTTAGCAAACCTGGCAACACTGAGATGGAAGTGCGCCGCCTTAAATAGGCTCTGCGTCGCTACGTCACTGCCCCCTGAGAGCGAGTCAGTTACGGTTTCGAAACCGAAACTGCCAGTGTAACAATAGGTGTTGTCCGAATAGCTCTTCTGTCTTAGATCCGCTTTTTTTAAAAACCAGCCATTGCTTGTGTCTGGCAACGCCGTATTTTGCGGTATTAGTGACGACGACTGTATTGTAGAGCATGTTCAGATCGCTAGAATAGCAGCTTGGGCTTGTTGGTTTTCCATCCTGCTATTAACAACGCAAAATGTAGACAAGAGATGAGACAAGAAGACACCACAAGCGCTGACTTTCAACAACGTTTATTCTGAAACAAACACGGCTTCTTATAGCCATTGCCCACACGTGTCGCAGTCACGGGATCGCACATCATGTGAAACATGTACTTTTTTCTTTTTTGCACTCAAGATAGTGGTTGCACGTGCAAAAGCTCAAGTTCTTTCTTTTTGTCAGTAACAAGGACGGCGTGCTAACGCATTGGCCACGAAGTCTGGTAATCTCGGCTGCCTCAATTATTATGTGCACGTGGCCCTGCCATACGTGCACAACTTATCTCACCGCTTGAAAAAGATTGGGCGCAAAGCTGGAGTTAATGTAGTGCTTACTGCCCCGAAAAAACTAAAAAGCCTCAGCCGACGCGTCAATGCTGAACAGCCGATAAACCAGGAAGGGTGCACGATTAATCACCAGAATCGTTTTGTGGAGTGCACAGAAGCGGTGGTGTATTCAATACCTCTGAAATGTGGAAAAAGGTATTTAGGGCAAACTTCTAGATGCACAAATGAAAGACTAAAGGAACACAAAGTTAGCGTCGAGCAGGCTAACAGGAATCTGGGCATACATGTCAGGGATTGCCCCTCAAAAGATTGCGCCACAGAATTCAGACGCTGTAAAGTGCTGAAGAAACACAATGACCAGCTGGTCCGGGAGATAATTGAGGCAGCCGAGATTACCAGACTTCGTGACCAATGCGTTAGCACGCCGTGCTTGTTACCGACAAAAAAGAACTTGAGATTTTGCACGTGCAACCACTATCTTGAGTGCAAAAAAGGAAAAGCGCATGTTTCACATGATGTGCGATCACGTGACTGCGACCCGTGTGGGCAATGGCTATAAGAAGCCGTGTTTGTTTCAGAATAAACGTTGTTGAAAGTCAGCGCTTGTGGTGTCTTCTTGTCTCGTCTCTTGCCTACATTTTGCGCTGTTAATTGCAGGATGTTCAGATCGTCCCCTTCTCGTGTGTACATTATCACCCAAGGAAGGTATGTTTTTTTGAGAAAGGCAATTGTGTTTGGTTATCTAATGAGCTTGCGATATTTCTGCAGGATTTCAGGCACTTAACTCCATCCGCAGATTGTAATGCCTTATGGGATACATATTGCTCCCCACAGGAGCAGTTGGCTCACACACATATTCCATGTAAACATTTGCCTGCAAAAAAAAAAAAGACGTAGTGATAAGCTTTGGTTTTCTCGGGAGGTCAAGCGATTCATTAATAAGGGACACTGTCCTCTGAATGCTTGTAGAAAGCAGCGTAACCCTTGAGTATTTGTAATGCTAAATTCCATTGGAAATTATACGAAAGCAAAAGAAAACAAGATTGGTAAGGAAATTAATTGTTAGCTTAGAACGACAGAAGGCTGCGCTAGTTGGTAAGGATTCATTATGCAAGGAAGAGGTGAGGCGTGCAGACAGGACACAAGAGTAGAGAAGTGGACAACCCGAATAGTCGCGTTCGGGTTGTCCACTTCTCTACTCTTGTGTCCTTTCTGTACGCCTCACTTCTTTTTTGCATAATGCATAATTGTTATCATTGGGCCCAAAGTTACTATATAGCCCGAAATAAATGTGGAAGTGTTTAAAAGCAATGAGCAAAGAAACAGTTCGCATCCCGACCTTAAAAAGCGGTAGTGTGCTTCTTACTGATGACTGCAATAAAGCTCCATGCTTCAATTTATATTTCCAGTCTTCCCCTTCACGACTGTCCGTCATTAGAGAGATTTAGCAGTGCCAAGTTACCGTACGGTCAGTGCGGCAATACCGTACCGGTCGAGGACTGTGTATGCACGCACTTTACCGTACGGAAAGACATTTCGTACGGCATACTGGACGGTGAAGAGTCCGTAAGGGTCGGCGAGCACCGTGTTTTGGGAGCCGAGGGGCACAAGCCAAACCACTGCGAAACTGGCGTCGGCCACAGAGTCCACGTCGGGCATAGCCATTTCTCGCGTGTTTTTTTTCACCATGATAGGAGCAAGGTAAGAGTTCACTTTAATTCACCTTCTGCGGCGCGATGAAGTGGCACAAAGTATGACAGCCCATCTAACCGGAAGGTAAACTTGGACTGAGCTGAACTTGTGGCCGTACGTACCCTTCGTAACTGGCGATTAATATGCTCTGGCTGAATGAGAAGAAAATTATTAAAAGAGAAAATCATCGAAAAGAAAAACAAAGTGAGAAGTAGCATAAAAAAAAACGGATCTTTGGAACGGGGCAGTGGGTTGAGCCACCAAGCTCTTGCTATTATATTGCCTAATGTCCTACCTAGATATGTAGGTATGTTAGGTAGCAGTATGTTTTCTTAGCCAAAAGGCTAAGAGTAAGAGGAGTAAGTATTTTACGAGTTTTAATGATTTCAATGAAATGTATTGATCGAAGCGAGCGCATCGTGCACGCCATTATTATTTCAAACATGAGTATCGGTTTGGACCCTGTGTCGCAGTGAACCCGCTGGCGAAGTCTTGCGATCCGTTCAGAAGCGAAAGTTATATGACGTACGTGTATATGACAGTGCAGCTACCCATTCTCGACGACTCGGCATTTCGACGCAGCACAAGATGGAAATGCCCCGTGTCTCGTCGCCTTTCCGCTTCAGAGAAGCGACCACTTCCACCATTATTTTGCACCTTACTGGTTTTTTAAGTGATGTTTGAGGCCGTCAGAACGCCTGTACAGTTTGCCTAGCCGATTTCACGGCTTCCTTCACACGCGAAATATCCGGAACTGTACGGCCAGAACCGCTCAGAAATCGCTATATGTTGAGCTACAACATCGTGATCAGCAGAATATGGCTATTGCGAATAAATCAAAGAAGTTTTTGGCCATCTAGGACTTACGAAATGGGCCGGAGAAATTTCCGTAACGTGCTGCCGATATGTGTCTGTGGAGATGGCCCCCTTTTTGTGATCGAAGCGAGCGCATCGTGCACGTCAGTATTATTTTAAACGCGAGGTGCGGTTTGGGCTCTGTGTCGCAGTACAACGGCTTCTTTAAACTGCGGCAAACGCGTCTGCTATCAGTCAGACATGGGTTGTACACTTCGCGCAGGGAAGAATGAAAATGAGTTGGAGCGCATACAGCAGACATTTCCAGATGCTCACTGGAAGCTTACCATTATTATTAAAAAGAAAAGTGTACAATCAGTGCATTCTACCGTTGCTAATATATGCGGAAGAGACTTGGAGATTGACAAAGATGCTTGAGACCAAGTTAAGGACCGCGCAAAAGCGAAGGAACGAAGAATGCTAGCAATAACGTTAAGAGAAAGAACGAGAGCGGTTTCGACCAGAGAGCAAAGGGGTATAGCTGATGTTCTAATGTAGATTAGGAGAAAAAAATGGAGCTGGGTTGGTCATGCAATGCGCGTGTTACATAACCGTTGTACCATTAGGGTTACAGAATGTGTAGTAAGAGAAGGGAAACGCAGTCGAAGAGGGCAGGAGGCTAGGTGGAGCGATGTAATTAGTAAATTCGCGGGCGCTAGTTGAAATCGGTTGGCGCAGGACATGGGTAATTGGAGATCGCAGGGACAGGCCTCTGTCCTGCAGTGGATATAAAATAGGCTGATGATGATGATGATGATGATTTAATGAGGTATAATTATCAAACCTTGAATTGTCTTACCTAATAGGCAAGGCCTCAATGCAAAAATTCTGGACAATGTCGAAAAAATTGGAGGACGCTTAAGCTTCGCCTTCAAGAGTGGAACGCGACAGCGTTCCCGTCGACCCGCCAAGGGGTGTAAGACAATGGGCTACGGCGCAGCGACTACGCGCCCCGCATCGGACGCGGTCAGCGTCGAGCAACGCAGCGTTCCGCGCGACAACTAAATGTGCGCCTAAGCAAGCGACGCACGCCTGAGCCATAGAAACAGCTCGTTTCTAAGGCAACACCGCGTTCACTAGAGGCGCTTTTGTACCGCTTTCAAGCATCGAACTCGTGGCTCAGTGGTAACGTCTCCGTCTCACACTCCGGAGACCCTGGTTCGATTCCCACCCAGCCCATCTTGGAAGTTGCTTTTTATTTATGAAGTGCCTGCCGTGATTTATCGCTCACGGCCAACGCCGCGGACGCCGACGCCGACACCGACGCCGACGACACCGGCTTTTCTGCGACACGAGCTCCTTAACGCTATCGCGTTAAAATGACAGCGTGTAAAGGAGCCCAGATCTTCCGTGGTATTAAAAAAATGCCGACTAACGTGAAGGAGCCCTGCGACCATTCTATACCAGTTGAAGGTCTGGATCGCAACGCGTTTTTTCCAGGTGTGAATGTTCAATGAAGCTGCCCACTGCTTCTTGGAGAACATTTTTCGCTTTCGTGCTATTACGATTTCCTTTAAAACAAGCATCAATCTTTTTTTTTTACTTGTTGATTTCTTGTGCCTACGAGAGATTTGCTTTGGAGGAAAAAGAGAAAGTTCACGTGCTGTTCTTCCGGGGCCAGTTCTCCTTGACGAAGGAGGAAGCAACGGGCTGGCGTAGGCTCCAGACAAACGCCTTCCCCAACATTTTCATATTCAACAAGATGTTCCCAACGCAATATAGGGACACCTGGCCCTGGTGCGGGGCTACACCCACACTCTATCACATAACTTGGGAGTGCGAACGAAACGACGCATTCCGCGATCACAAACCCCCGAGTGCGGGGCATTGGGAGAGCCGCCTCGTCAGCTGCGAACTCGCCGTCCAAAGAAGGATGGTGGAGGACGCTAGGGACGCGGCCAAACTCAGTGGAGCCCTGGACTGAGGGACCACCCGCGCTGAAGAGGCTTCCCTTCGACGAGAAGACAGCGTTAAGAGAAGACCTCGATCCGCGAGAATTCCATTTTATGATTCAATAGATGTTTCTCTCTCTCTCTTTCTCTCTCCGGGACCGAGAAGTTCCTGGAGCGGTGGCCCTGTCCTGTTCTCTGCGGGGAATTGGTCAAGTATCGGGCGGTTTAATTTTCTTTAGTTTTGTTTCGTACTTTCCTCTTAGTGTGTCGTCAATCTGATTGTGAGTTCCTAATGTCTCTTTCTTCTCCCGGCCAGAGATCTTTCCTCTGGACGGCTTCGCTTCCCACTAATGACATGCCTATAGAGGCTTTCTTGCGCAGTGGCATTCACAGTGTTCCAGTGGCCCTAGTGCCGACCAATGGGGGATTCATCCGCGTGAAGAATCCCAAGGTGATTCAAGAAGAGCTGCGGAAAGCAACCCCGCATTGCCAAATCATAACCGATGTCCGACAATTTGGCAGAGGGGGCATTCTATGCTGTTCGCCTGACCAGACCTGTGTCTCTGACCTTCTGATGTGCCAGATGTTCGCGAATCACCCGGTGAGGCCTTTTATTCCAGCTCATCTAGCTTGCTTTAAGGGGTTAGTTCGTGGAGTCGACGCGAGTCTGTGTGCTTCCGAAGTCCTGCAGGTGTTCTCCCCGGCAGGTGCCGTCTTCGTCTACCAACGTTCACGCTTTTGTGAGAATCAAAGAACCCCCACAGAGTCGGTTATTGTCACCTTTGCAGGCACAAATAGGCCGTCAGAGATCAAGGCGTGGCCATTGTTATACAGGGTGGGAGCAATTTCTCCCCGCCCAGTGCAATGCGTTCAGTGTTGGCGATATGGCCACAGTATTAAGGGATGTCGATCAGAGCTTCGGTGCCGCATTTGCAGAGAAGGCCACGATGGAAAAACGTGTTCCTCTCAGAGCGAACGATGTTGTTTGTGTGAAGGTTCCCACCCTGCGGACTGTGCGCAATGCCCTGCGAGAGACCAAGAGCTCGAAATTCTGCAAATTATAGAACGGAAACGGTGTTCGCGTCGTGAAGCTCGTGCACTCTCATTAGAGAAATCATGTGGCTATGCTGAAGCTGCTGCTCGTCACTCCGAAGCAATGGATGCATCTCTTGGTAATGTTGTAGCTGCTGCCGTAGAGAAAGCTATGTCAGAAGCGCTTGACAGTTTATATACGAACCTTTCAGAGACAATTGGACAAGTTCTCCCCTCTCAGTTGTCGCAACTTTTGCGTGTTACTGCGCGTCCAAGTGTTGCTTCTGAAATCACAGTCTCTGATGAGAACATAGAGAAACACGTATCGGCAGAGGCCTCGCCTCGCAGTACTGATGCCTCCGAAGCTCCTGCAACTCATGTCGAACATGAGGGCTTTCACAGTCACGAATCTGGTTCAGATACCATGGAGAACATGGATTTGGATGCTAGAACTTGTAAACGTCGTGCTTCTCCATACTCCCCGAGAGCTACTACCCTCCACAATCTAAAAGTTAAAAAGAGTGATAATAAGAGCTTATCAAAGGATGATTTCCTAAAGGATAACGTTCTACAGACGGCAATTAATACTGCCGGAATATCGTCAACATAGCAAGCTTGAAAGTGCTGCAGTGGAACTGTCGTTCCATTTTTGCTGCAGCCGCTGATCTCTTATATCTCTGTCAAGATCTTTCTCCTCATTTGATTATTCTGCAAGAAACTTGGTTATTCACAGAAAAGAGATCATTTAAAGAATTATCGCAGTTTTCGTCTAGATCGTCCTTCTCGTAGAGGGGAATTAGCATTTTTCATCTCAACAAAAATTTGTCATAGAGCTAAAATAAGTCACCAGTCATTCTCCACTGAAATTGAGATTCTAGATGTAACGCTTCCTGGATGCGCCCCATTTTCGATAATCAATGTTTATTTCCCTACAGGAGTCCGCAATACAGGCTCTCTTGACGCCGCGGTTTCAGCATGCAGAAAGGATATAATCATAGCTGGTGATTTTAATTCTCACCGCGTATCATGGGGTTATCGGTCCGACTCTTGTGGTAAACGATTGTTAGACTGGGTTTCATCAAATAACCTTAGTTGCGTAAATTCCAGTACCCCAACTTATGTAGCCGGCAAATCGCGTTGGGTGTTAGACCTAAGTTTTTCCAGTTCGGGCTGTGTAATTTCCTCCTGGTCTGCTATTACCTCGGCCACAAATGGCGACCATCTTCCAATAACTTTTGAAATAACGCAACCAATTAATTTGGTTGAAAAGCATGTCCGCACCTATGTTTACTATAGTAAATGTCAAGTTTCACTGCGATAAGCTTTAGAAAAACAGGTTGGCCTAAATGATGAAGTTAAGGCAGTTAATTTGTGTCAAGTGCAATGTGACAGTTATAAAGAACGCAAGTTCAGTATGCAGTTAACTAAAGGTGGCACTTCTTCGCCATGGTGGAATCCGGACTGTGCAAGCGAATATAGAAGAAGAAAGGCAGCCTGGAGAAAGTTGCTGTATAATCAATGTCCACGTAATTGGATTGACTATAAGTTTGCTGCAGCTACATTCAGGCAAACACTTGACAAAGCGAAAGGAAATTATAACTTCAAACAATACAGTTCCCTATCGCAGTCTAGTAATAACAAAGCCCTATTTCGGTTTGTACGGTCTAAAAAGATTGTTTCATCCCCAATAAATGTAGAGACAGTAAGCTTAACTTCCAATGAATTAGTGCAGTCACTGAAGGATATTGCAAAAGGCTTAGAGCGTCGATTCACATCACTCCGCCCCTATCATATGCCGGCACCTGAACCAGCTAATGAGTACATAACGGTCACATTAGAAGAATTAATGAGAGAGGTAACGATGCTGCCAGTTTGAGCCCCAGGTCCTGATGGCATAACTACAGCAATAATAAAATTATTATTCAAATTGTCTCCCGGGTTTTATAAATTACTCGATTAAATATGCATGGATTCATCCAGATTGGAAGGTTGCCAAAATAATTCCACTACTCAAAAAGCCAGGCGATGGATATACAATAGACAACATTAGACCTATTTCCCTGACCTCAAATCTCGTAAAGTTAATCGAGAGAGTTCTGTATGGCCACATCGATAGATCGATAGGCGAGAACCAAATATTAAGTGATTCTCAATTAGGATTCAGGCCCAGCTGCTCAATTTGGTGTGCTCATATTGACTTGGAGAGTAGAATTCAACTCGCTCGCCGCAACAACCAGTACGGGGCCCTAGTGACATTAGACATTGCGAAGGCGTATGACAGTGTCGACCACAGTACATTAATCAACAGACTCAATAGTGTGAATCTTCCACAGTATATAATTGCATGGATTCTAAATTTTCTAAGCGGACGAACATTTTATTGCTATCAAAACGGTGTTTCTTCTGAAAGTTACAAACAAACAAGGGGCGTTTCTCAAGGTGCAGTACTTTCCCCAGTATTATTCAATATTTTACTAAATCACATCCCGACACATCATGACGTACAGGTATACGTATACGCTGAAGTTATCGCATTTTTCACGGCATCGAATGATATACATAGCCTATATAAAGCTTTGCAGTCGTATTTGAATCAGATTGAAATTTGGCTAAAAGAAATACAAATGTCACTAAATGTCAACAAAAGTGCGATCATTGTCTTTTCCTTAACTTTTTCTATCCGAATAACACTGTCTTATGGCCAAGAGCTTATTCCGCAGGTACATTCTTTAAAATATCAGGGAATGATTTACACCGAAAAGCTTAATTGGCAGACACACATAAAATACATGGCATCTAAAGGAGCACGCGCTGTTGGTTTATTACGAGGATTCTGCAGCAGTCCTTTTGGAATGCGCAGGGAGACCTTGGTGATGATTTATTGTATGTATGTCCGCCCCATTCTAGAGTTTGGATGTGTGTTATTTTCAGGAGATCCTACGTATAAGTTACGTCCTCTGGCTCCTTTAGAACGCGAAATACTACGTCTGTGTCTCGGCCTTCTAAAATTTGTAGCCAGTTATATTTTATATCATGAAACTCACCTGTCTTCTCTTCAAACTTGATTTCGTATAGTGACAGTCCAAACATTTCTAAACATCTATGCTTCTCCCCAGAGACGCTCCTACTATATTTTTATTCGAGAACCAACTGCATTCTTTGAGAATCAATGGTCCAAACTGCATTGTCCCCAGGTAGTTTTTGTGCAGAAGCTATTAAAACCAATAAAAATATCAATCCGTGATGTGGCTTTTCAAAATTTACGTATTCGACAGCAAGTGTTGAATTTGGCGATATATTTCCCAATAACGCTAGGCTCCTACCTATTCGATACCTAAAAGGTTTATTAGATGACCACCTTGAAAACCTCCAAATAAATGCAGCAATAACCACAGATGCTTCTGCCAGTGTAGAGAAGGCCGGAGTGGACATTTTTTCGACATCATTAAATTGGTCTTTCTCTCTTCGACTACACGACTTTACGCCGAGATTTCAAGCAGAGTTATTGGCGATCATCCTAGTTCTACGGAAACTTCCCCCCATCTATTTCTTCAGCCGTAATATTAACCGACTTCTTGTCTGTTTGCTCCGCTTTATCTATGCCCAATTCAAGTATCATTCTCCGAGAATTTCATTCATTCATTCCCCAACATTTACGCCTCATCCAAGTGGTATGGGTGCCAGGGCACGTGGGGCTCACTTTAAACGAGTCAGCAGACGCACTCTTAAAGACCCGGTACTGAGGATCCTAAAACCTTCGGCATACGTCACTTCTGCAAGGTTTAAAAAATTTTCCATACAAGAAGAACATGCAAAATCATGTGTATTTGATAACGTCGATTTTCAGCACCTTAGGTTTGCTTGGCACAGCGGATGGTGTGCAACAAGAAAATTTGAAGTTTCGTTTACGCGTATGCGTTGCCGAATACCACGGCTAAATTTCTATTCCCATAGGTCTGGCTTGGCACCTTCTCCTAAACGTTTTTACTGCAATGAACCCGAAACTATGGATCATTTCTCTATAGAGTATCGTAGGTTCAACGTGCATAGAAAACGACTTCTAGAAGGTCCCTTCCGCCAACTTGGATTAGCCGTTACGCTACCTATCATTCTGTCTCTGGGGGCGTCGGCACTAGGACACTGTAATAGGAACGTATGTGATGCCATATATAATTTTATAATAGACACAAGGAGACTTCCATGCTAACTTTAGTTTTATTTTCGACAACAAGAAACCAACAATATTAACTTCTAATTTTAAGAAACTATAGCATGAAAATTATTATTAACGATTAGAATTCATTTAATCTCATTTTCAGTAAAAATAATGCTATTTAGGTATTCATTATTTTTCGACCCACTCCCACCCGATTCATGGCCACTCCCCCGTAATGGGTTGTGCTATAATTACAGGCACCAAACCAAGCCAAAACAAACCTACTCACGAGCGTCCGCCATCAGGTAGAGAATGCCCAGGGACCAAACGACAGCCTCGGTGCTTCCGGCCGCCTCGGTATCCAGCAGTGGGCCATCGGGTCCTCGTGATACCGGAGCCACCGGAGTCATGACTCGCGCACGCACGGCGATGCTAAGGAAGGCTGCAACACTTCCGGACCACTCGGCGTGCGTTCCAGAGCCAGCGATACCGATTCAACGATGCGCTGTGGCCACTGCGAAGAAAGAAGGCAGGCGAGGAGAAAAGTGAGGGCCCGCAACCGGCTGCAGAAAGTGAGCCTCAGCGCACGACTCCGAGGCGATTTCCACTAGTTGTGCCTCACGCTCCAAGAGCCCCCAGGCGTCGCACGGTGGACATTGTGGGGACCTGCCTATCCAGGCCGAATGACGGCCAGCAATTAAACAGCGACCGCGCCAGAGAGAGGAGTCGCTTATTAATGCCAGACCAAGTTAAACGATAAAGCACCGGCAACGGACTGTTTCGTCGAGCTAACGCGCCGTTTGAGAAGTAAAATTACTTTGTCATGTGCTTTCTGTGCTTTTTCTCTCTTTAGTTCCTGTGACGTTATTGTGTTTCCGCTTTGGGAGCGAAATAAATTGGAAGATAATCAATTAAGGGCCTCATGATTTCGTTCCCAAGTGCCGCCCGGAGATTTGAACTCGCATTTCTTCGAGAACGTGCCGTCGCGAGCTGCATGCATTAACACCTGCCCGATTGTGCAGCTCGGGGCGCGGCGGACGCGATGTACTGAAAAATAAAACCGTTCTAGTTCAGGCACAACACGCGATAGAGCAGCCTTGATGGTGAATCTCTCATTTATGAGAGTGCCTTTCCCACGCTGCTGTTGAACATTGGCGAGCTGCTCGTTCCCGCCTGCAAGAAGGCTAGCTAATCTGTGCTTCGGTAGCCCACGGTCACGTAAAAGGCACATGGCTCTGTAATACTGCTTCAAAGCAGAGTTTCGCTTACAAAATCCCATATCTAACGCTGGTCGGCTTGGCGACATTCCTGAGTGAAACCAAGCAAGGCATGTACGAAGAGTGTATTGTGGTGGCTACGTCAGTATTTAATGACTACGACATAAAATGCCATACTACACTAATCTTAGCTTTAGAAATAATAAACACCACCATACAGCGTTTCAGTCGTATAAAAAAGCAATCATGGATCCCCAAAGGCATTATGCAATACAGCCAGACTGTGCAATTCCTTGCTATTTGAGTGCATGAAGAATTGTTGCCCCATCGATAATTTTGTAAAATTCGTGCCCCATTGAGTGACGCGACTGTTCGACACCCTTTACCGGCAGATTGCATTAGCAATTCATGAATAAATATGTTGCTTCCATGCCTTATTTGTATTGTACAGGGTGGAGACAACCCCGCTGGTGCAGCCATATTTACTCACACGAGCTATGTGACTCAGCTGCTCTGGTGTTCGCAAACAGTGCTACTCACGACGCGCGTGTAAGTGTTTTGACCTGAGTCTTTTTAAAGCGCAGCTCCTCGGCGCCCGTTTCTGCGGAGAGAGTCGGCGTTGTCGCTCGCAGCCGAGCTAACGAACACAGCGAAGGATGAAAGTGAACGCGGCGCGCAGCAGTAGCTGAAAGACTGCGAGAGCGGAGAGAGCGCGAGGAGGAAAGTGGAGGAGGAAGGTGCAATGTCACAATGATGGGGAAAGCGGAGAACGAAGTTACGGCGAATGCGCGAGAAGAAAAGCGCAGTGCCCCGCGAGATTGACCCTGCGACATGGCGCCAGAGTATCCCGCATCGTCTGTATCGGAGGAAAGCGTTGCATGAGCGCAGGTCTGCCTGTGGGGATGCTACGGATCTTGCCCACCCTAGAGTGGGCACGATCCGTAGCACATTTCCTATAGACTTCCTAGACTTCCTGTAATCTCCCGATTACAGGAAGTCGCGCCGCCCATCGCTGCGTTTGCAACGTGCCGCGCGAAAGAGATTGTCCGCGCCCACCTGTACACATATCGCGAAACGAAAACACATATGCAGCCGCGCTCTAATTTTGCGTTAGTGAGGATCGTAATCGTGGGTGAACTTTATTTATTGGTATCGTGTCTGCTCATCTCCTTACTAAATAGCCGTTAACTCTTCGATGGTCGAAGACGTGACTGGATGGAGCCGCGAGCAAGTCCTAAGTGGCCTATGTCAATGAATTTACTATCTCGTCTGCAGGTTTGAAAACTGCGCCATTCTTTAGCGCTTATTTGCTAGGTAAATTCTGCCACCCCATGTGGATAAAATTATTTTTTTTGCCATGGTCTTTTGTTTAATACTTCCCGCCTTCTTTGCCGTAGTCAGCCGCTGGCGCGTTGGTAGTTTGACTTCGCGTGCTATTTCCGTTTGCTGCGCTCGGAAACAGTGACGTCTACCTGGTGCACAATCTTCGAGAGGGTATCTACAAGATGCTCCTCGGCTTATTTATCACAAGGGTGCACATAAAGGTGTCTGGAGGTCGGCGCTGGTATATACAAACAATGCGGCGGCAAACCAACGATGCCACAGTGCCTGCGTCTCCTTTCTGAGTGCCCGTGAAGACTGATTACCCCCCCCCCCCCCCTCCGTTGGCGGTACAACAAAAACTACTGCTAGTTTCTCACTCGTTTGATTTTTCTGACGGGCACACGACCACGGAGTTTTCTTGAGTGCGCTCACATGCACACTTCACTTGCGCTACGGACGTCGGCGCCGGTTGTTCTGATACGAAAGAGTGGAGAAATGATTCCTCCGTCTGCGAACAATATTCATTCTTGTATATCTATTATTTGCAGTTATATTTTTTGCCCCTCGCATTCATATATAAAGCATGCATGTATACCTATACAAAATATATTTTTTTGTAACTTACTGTTGCGTAAAAAGTTATAGTAATCTCTTTTACTGCGATATCGATTATACGGGCACTCCAGGCGCATTTCGTCCGTTGGCGTCGCCGTTATGCCGCGTATAAATTGCAAGTGCGATAACATCGTGGCCCCGAGCCGTGTGCTATGGGTGCGAGTGACAGCGTGGAAGGGTGAATCGAGGATGGCGGCTCCATATCGCCCGCGAGAGAGATGGTCGCGGGCAGTAAGCGCTCCGCCTTTTATTGCGTGCAAGGCACAGGGAGCAGAGAGGGCGCGTTCTACTCCGGCGCTTGCTGCCGCTGCCGCTCTTCCTGACGTAAGTGTTTTGAAAGCGAGGGTCCGCAGTCATCGAGTGAAATGTGCTTGTTTGTCTCTGCGCATGCTTGCCATTGTAGTTCATAAGCGAATTCTTACATGCTTATGCGGCTGATAAAACTACTATCCTTACTTCTTATAGCTGTGCAGTAATTTGATATCGCAGTCGACGCTTCGTCTTTCGGTCGAAACTACGGCTTTCCTTTTTCGACATGTACCCCACTGAAATTTTTAAATCTGCAATAGCAAAATTGACTGGGGATAGTGCTTTCAATAAAAAAAAAACGGGCCTACAAAAGGATAAATCATTCAAAATTCTGCATTTTTGGACAATATCTATGTGCACGTTTACTATCTTAGCTACAAAATTGCGTGGTGCCAGGTTTTGGCTGATAGTAAAATAACTGCGACGTGAAATTAAGCTTTATTACAGGTTGAAACAAATGTGTAACGTAACTTGCCTGTGTGGACATGTGTAGTACAGTCAACGTAACGAATGAAGTAAGAAACAAATTTATTTCTTATTGTTCAGTGCAGTCGATAACGAAAAATAAAGATGCATTACGCGAAAGAAGTAATCATGACAGAAGCACATGCGTAGCCACGTTTCTTTAGCACAATACCACTAAACTGAAGCATCGCGGCAGCGGAAGTTAGAACCGCCGGACGTGGCTTCCACAAAATTTGATGTCCCCTCCCCATGCCTAAGCTCTCACCGACTTTACGGCGCGTTTCAGCGTTGAAATGGCCCCTTCGTGTTGACTTTTGTTTCATAAACTCAGAGCAAACACAGGTATCACGTCGTCATGATTGTGTACCACATTAAAAATTATTTAGGAAAATCATGGTGCTGTTCCAGTCTCGGTTGGCGGCTTCTTCTCCCTAAAGTGCCTGATAGCTGCAGGTGCTTCACAGCAGCGGCAGCAGCAAGCAGCAGCAAGCAGCAGCAGCAGCAAGCAGCAGCAAGCAGCAGCAGCAGCAGCAGTAGCAGTAGTTCTGAGTCAATGACAGTGAGGTACCTTCACACATTTGTTTTTGTCTATGTTTCTCGCATCATAATCAGGTTTAGAACGACAGAATGCTGAGCTAGTTGACAAGGATTCATTATTCAAAAACGAGGTGAGGCGTGCAGACAGGACACAACAGTAGAGAAGTGGACAACAACACGAACGCCGACTATCACTTGAAGGGAGCACTGATAGGAATGGTGACACCACGTGTCAGTCGGGTACATGTGCTGGTCTACGTGGGAGATAACTGTTAAAGCACTTAATCTCTTCCTTATGTAAAGTAATCGAAGGCTGACTCACACATGCACTTCCGCCATTATAGATATGCCATGCCTCTACCATAACACGCGTATCTTCATTTTTATGCCTGTACAATAATGCGCGATAAGCCCGGTGTCTTGAAGGCGATCATAAGCATAAAAAAGGGGAAAGTGGCTGCGATGCATGTAATCGGGAAAGGTTCCGCCATATTAGTAAGAGCGTCGAGCAAGACGGCAGCGGTGACGGCTCCTTGACAAGACAACGCTCCCAGAAACGGACCAAACTGCAAACTACATACTGGTAGTGATGATTGATGACGTAAACACGCGCTGGAAGCAGGTAATTGATTTTCAGTACACGGAAGCTTTTGGTAAGAGATAGAAGTTGAGACACTTTGTTTTTCATGTAATCAAGGTTTCCGCAGAAACTTCATCGCTCGTGCTTTGCGTGACATTCGACTTGGGGAGTTCCAGCCGCGCTATGTTGTGAAGCTCAAACCTGTCAAGTTCCCGCTACTCTGTCAATACCTGCGCAAAGCCCAACCCATGTGAAAATGCTATGACACTGCTTTTTATTCCCGATCCTCCACACATTCCGAAAAAAAAAATGTCTAAGGGCAGCTCGGGCGGAAAGATTCGATGCTCTGCAGTGACGAAATAGCGATAAGTGATGTGCCGATTGGGTAAGTGGAAATACTGCGAAATTTAAAGCTAAACCTGGGCTCGTAGTCTAAGCACCCTCCGTGTTCAAGCGACCTCTCATCAAAGATGAAAGTATAGGTGCCTGTTCATTTGTTCCGTGAAGCACCTGAAGCTATCAGGTACTTTAAGGAGAAGAAGCTGCCGACTGAGACTGGAACAGCAGCCTGAATTTTCGAAATAATTGTGGTACACAATCATGACTACGTGACACCTGTTGTTGCTCTGAGTTTATCAAATAAAAGTAAATACAAAGGGGTTATTTTAACGCTAAAACGCGCCGTCAACTCGGTGAGAGCTTAGGCATTGGCATCAAATTTTGTGGAAGCCATGCCACGCTGGGGTGCTAACTTGCGCTGCCGAAATGCTTAAGTTTAGCGGTATTGTGCTAAAGAAACGTGGCTACGTATACCCTTTTGTCATGATTATTTATTTCGCGTTATGCATATGATTTTTTCGTTATCTACTGCATTAAACAATAAGAAATAAATCTGTTTTATACTTCATTCGGCATGTTGACTGTATTACGCATGTTCACACAGGCAATTTACGTTACCCATTTGTTTGAAGCCAAAACGTGGTACCACACAATATCGTAGCTTAGCTAAGAAACGTGCAAATAGATGTCGTCAAAATATTGCAGAAATTTTGAACGATTTAGCTTTTTGTAGGCCAGTTTTTTTTTACTGGAAGTGCGACCCTCATTCAATTTTGTTATTGCAAATTTAAAAAGTTTCAGTGGCGTACATGTCGAAAAAAAAAAGCCGTAGTTTCGTCCGAAAGATGACGCGTCGACTCCCATATCAAATTGCTCCACAGCTATACGACGTAAGGATAGTAGTTTTATCAGCGGAATAAAGATGTAAGAATTCGCTTACTAACTACATTCACAAGCATGTGCAGAGACAAACTGGCACGTTTCACTCGATAACCGCGGAGACTCGCTGTCAAAACACTAGCGTCAGCAAAAGCGGCAGCAGCAGCAAGCACCGGACTAGAACACGCCCTCTCTGCTCCCTGGACCTTGCATGCAATAAAAGGCGGTGCGCTTCCTTTCCGCGAGCGCGAAATCGAGCCGCCATGCTCGATTCACCCTTCCACGCTCTCACTCGCACCCACAGCACACGGCGCGAGGCCCCGACGTTATTGCACTTGCACTTTAGAGGTGGCATAACGGCGACGCCGACGGTGGGAATGCGCCTGGAGTGTCCATATAATCGCTATCGCAATAAAAGTGATTGCTATATTTTTTACGCAACATTAAATTACAAAAAAATACTTTGTGTAGGTATACATGCATGGTTCACTTATGAATGCGATGTGCAAGAACTATGACTACAAATAATAGACATACAAGAGGGAATATTGTTCGCAGACGGAGCAATCACTCCTGCACTCTTTTGTAGCAGAACAACCGGCTCCGACGTCCGCACCGCAAGTGAAGTGTGTATGTGAGCGCACGCAAGAAACCTCCGTGATCGTGTGCCCGTTATAAAATCAAACGAGTGAGAAACTTGCAGTAGTTCTTTGTCGTATCGCCAACGAGGGGGTAATCAATCTTCACGGGCATTGAGAAAGGAGACGGAGGCACTGCGGCAGCGTTGGCATGCGGCCGCGTCGTCGACCAGCGCCGACCTCCAAACACATTTATTCGCACCGCTGTGATAAATAGGCAGACGAGCATCTTTTACTTACCCTATCGAATGTTGTGCATCATCTAGACGTCACTGTTTCTGAGCGCAGCAAACGGAAGAAGCACGGGAAGTCAAACTACCAGCGCGCGAGTGGCAGACTACGGCAAAGAAGGCGTGAAGTATGAAACAAAAGACAGTCGCAAAAAAAAAATCTTTCCATCCACATGGGGTGGCAACATTTACCTAGCAAACAAGCGCTAAAATATGGCGCGGTATTCAAACCTGCAGATGAGACAGTAAATTAATTGACATAGGCCACTTAGGACTGGCTCGCGGCTCCGTCCAGTCACGTCTTCCACCATATAAGAGTTAACGGCTATTGAGTAAAGAGATGAGCAGGCACGATCACAATAAATAAAATTAACCCCTGATTACGATCCTCCCTAACGCAAAATTTGAGCGCCGCTGCATACGTGTTCTCGTTTCGCGATATGTACACAGGAGGGGGGGCGGGCGGACACTCTCTTTCGTGCGGCAGGTTGCAAACGAAGCCATGTGTGGCGCGACTTCCTGTAATCGGGAGATTGCGAGAGGCGGCGCGTGGGTGACACGGGGTAAAGGTCGCTCCAGGGTGGGTACGATCCATAGCAGCGCAACAGACAGACCTCCGCTCATGCAACGCTTTCCTCCGATACAGACGACATGCACTTCTCTGGCGCCATGTCGTCGCAGAGGCAATTTTGCAGGTCGCTGCGCTTTTCTTCTCTCGCATTCACGAAAACATGCTTGCAATTTAACGTGTAGCAAAATCAACGCACCCAAAAAGCCTAGCAGAGCTGTACGATAACTTCCGTGAGACCATTCGAATGTGTGATCACTTATAGAACCGCTACAAAACGGGAAGAGGAGCAAAATGCGTGCGGTGAGTAACGGCACTGTTTCTTCTAGATGTGATGAGAGGACATCATCATTATCATCATCATCATCATCATCAGCCTGGTTACGCACACTGCAGGGCGAAGGCCTCTCCCATGCTTCTCCAACTACCCCGGTCATGTACTAATTGTGGCCATGTCGTCCCTGCAAACTTGTTCATCTCATCCGCCCACCTAAGTTTCTGCCGTCCTCTGCTACGCTTCCCTTTCCAGTCCGGGCTCAGGCATCAGATGTGTCGGACCTCGCCACGGAGGAGGCGCCGTTTACAGCGCGGGATCGACTTATTACTTACCACGACATCTGCACACACTACCGATTAGACCGCTTAACCTTTCTGCCACTCATGGGAAAATCCCCGCGTAGGTGTGAAGTTCTGTGGCGACAGCTGCAGAGTCGCACCTTTCCGTCCCCTTACCTCCTCCACCGCATTCATCCTGCCATTTACCTTTCTCGCTCTTGTAAATTCTGTATCTCTCCCAGAGCAGACTTAAACCACATCATGTGGGCGTGCCCTAAGCACCCCCTTCCCCCTTTCCTCAAGCAATTAATATCTAGTGAGGAGCAGTGGGAGGCTGCCTTGCGCAGCTCCAGGCCCGATCTTCAGGAGGCCATCCTGGAGTGGGCTGAGAGGATAAAGGAGGCCTACTTCAAGTAGTTCCTCCTCCCACCCTCTATTCCATTGCCCCCTTCCCTTTAAAGAGGGATAAATAATGTTTTTAATCATCATCATCATCCCTTCCCTTGGAATCCAGTTCTTAACCCTTAATGACCATCGGTTATCTTCCCTCCGGATTACATGTCCTGCCCATGCCCATTTCTTTTTCTTGATTCCAACTAAGATGTCATTAACTCGAATTTGTTCCCTCACCAAATCTGCTCTTTTCTTATGCCTTAACGTTACACCCATCATTGTTCTTTCCATAGCTCGTTCCGTCGTCCTAAATTGAAGTAGAACCCTTTTCGTAAGCCTGCATGTTTCTGCCCGTATGTGAGTACTGTTAAGGCACAACTGTTATACACTTTACTCTTGAGGGATAATGGTAACCTGCTGTTCATGATCTGAGAATGCCTGCCAAACGCACACCAGCCCATTCTTATTCTTATTTCAGGCTCATGACCCGGATCCGCGGTCACTACCTACCCTAAGTTGATGTATTCCCTTACCACTTCCAGTTCCTCGCTACCTATCGTAAACTGCTGTTCTCTTCCGAGACTGTTAAACATTACTTCAGTTTTCTGCAGATTAATTTTTAGACGCACCCTTCTGCTGTGTCTCTCCAGGTCAGTGAGCATGCATTGCACTTGGTCCCCTGAGTTACTCAGCAACGCAATATCATCGGCGAATCGCAAGTTACTAAGGTGTTCTCCACTAACTCTTATCCCCAATTCTTCCAAACCCAGGTCTCTGAATACCTCCTGTAAACACGCTGTGAATAGCATAGGAGAGATTGTATCTCCCTGCCTGACGCCTTTCTTTAATGGAATTATGTTGCTTTCTTTATGGAAGACTACGGTGGCTGTGAAGCCGTTAAGGATATTTTTCAGTATTTTTACCTACGGTTACTCTACACCTTGATTCCGTAATGCCTCCATGACTGCCGAGGTTTGGACTGAATGAAATGGTTTCTCGTAATCAATGAAAGCTCTATATAAAAGTTGGTTATATTCCGCACATTTCCCTATCACCTGATTGATGGTGTGATTATGGTCTATTGTTGAGTAACCTTTACGGAATCCAGCCTGGTCCTTCTATAGACAGAAGTCTAAGGTGTTCCTGATTCTATTTTCGAAAACCTTAGTAAATACTTTTTAGGCAACGGACAGTAAGCTGACCGGTCTATAATTTTCAGGTCTTTGGCGTCCGCTTTCTTATGGATTAGGATTATGTTAGCGTTCTTCCAAGATTCCGGTACACTCGAGGTCATGAGACATTGCGTATACAGGGTGACCAGTTTTTCTAGAACAATCTGCACACCATCCTTCAAAAAATCTGCTGTTACCTGATCCTCCCCAGCAGCCTTCCCCCTTTGGATAGCTCCCAAGGCGTTCTTTACTAATTCCGGCGTTACTTGTGGGATTTCAAATTCCTCTAGACTATTCTCTCTTCCATTATCGTCGTGGTTGCGATTGGTACTGTATAAATATCTACAGAAGTCTGCAGCAACCTGAACGATTTCATCCATATTAGTAATGATATTGCCTGCTTTGTCTCTTAACGCACACATCTGATTCTTGCCTATTCCTAGTTTCTTCTTCACTGCTTTTATGCTTCCTCCGTTCCTGAGAGCATGTTCAATTCCATCCATAATATACTTCCTTATGTCAGCGGTCTTACCCATGTTGATTAACTTCGAAAGTTCTGCCAGTTCTTTTGTAGCTGAAGGGTTAGTGGGTTCCATATATTGCCGTTTCTTGATCAGATCTTTCGTCGCCTGCGATAGCTTACAGGTATCCTGTCTAACGGAGTTACCACCGACTTCTCTTGCACGCTCCTAAATGATGCCCATTAGATTGTCGTTCATTGTTTCAACACTAAGGTCCTCTTGCTGAGTTAAAGCCAAATACCTGTTCTGTAGCTTGATCCGGAATTCCTCAATTTTCCCTCTTACCGCTAACTCATTGTTCGGTTTCTTATATACCAGTTTCTTCCGTTCCCTCCTAAACTCTAGGCTAATTCGCGTTCTTACCACCCTATGGCCACTGCAGCGCACCTTGCCGAGGACGTCCACATCTTGTATGGTGCCAGGGTTAGCCCAGAGTATAAATTCTGTTTCATTTCTAGTCTCGTCATTCGGGCTCGTGCACGTCCAATTTCGGCTATCCCGCTTGCGGGTGAACGTATTTATTATCCGCATATTCTTCTGTTTTTCAAAGTCTACTAATAACTCTCCCCTGCTATTCCTAGGGCCTATGCCATATTCCCCCACTGACCTGTCTCCAGCCTGCTTCTTGCCTACCTTGCCATTGAAGTCGCCCATCAGTATAGTGTATTTTGTTTTGACTTTACCCATCGCGGATTCCACGTCTTCGTAGAAGCTTGCGACTTCCTAGTCACCATGACTTGAAGTCTGTGCGTAGACCTGTACTCCCTTCAATATATACCTCTTATTAAGTTTCACAAGACCTGCCACTCTCTCGTTATTGGTATAGAATTACTTTATGTTACCAGCTATATTCTTATTAATCAGGAATCCGACTCCTAGTTCTCGTGTCTCCGCTAAGCCCCGGAAGCGCAGGACGTGCCCTTTTTAACACTGTATATGCTTCATTTGTCCTCCTAACTTCACTGAGCCCTATTATATCCCATTTACTGCCCTCTAATTCCTCCAATAGCACTGCTAGACTCGCCTCACTAGATAGCGTTCTAGCGTTAAATGTTGCCAGGTTCAGATTCCAATGGTCGCCTGTCCGGATCCAGTGATTGTTAGCACCCTCTGCTGCATCACAGGCCTGACCGCCGCCGTGGTCAGTTGCTTCGCAGCTGCTGGGGACTGAGGGCCGGGGTTTGATTGTTGAAATCATATAGGAGGTTGTGGTCAAGTGCTGCACCAGGGTGGCCAATCCTGCTCTGGTGAGGCAGTGCGTCACCGGTTCCTGTCACCGGGATCAGGTCGCACTCCAGGCCTGTTTATCTAATTTTATCAACACGCGGATTTTTTTTAATCCGGTGGAATATTGCGCGGCACCGTGATTCGAACCACGGTCCTCTTGCACGCGAGGCGGATGCTCTACCTCTACGCCACCGCTTTGCCGAGTTAGGTTAAGTAATTAGCAAGCTACGACGACTAACGCTGCAGCTAGAATTCTTTTATAATGCGTAATTTATGAAAGGCAATGCAAATACTTAAAGTGACTTACCTGACTTACCAACTGCCGTGTCGCAGGGATGGAATGTGGGGGCTGCTCGACAGACCTCGTAATCCTAAACTATGCAAAGCTTGGACGTTTTGAATCGTAGACAGCCTAATGCTGAAACATTTTCAAATTTTTTATGCTCAGCAGTGTTTAAAGACCTTTGAAAGTGCCTAAACATCCCACCTCAATTTTGAAAGTTGTGAAATGCTTCAAAATAAGAAGCGGCGCTAGCGTTATCAGCACGTGCTGCGGCCATCACATCTGTGGCTCGCAATAGTGAGAATTTCTGCCGTATTCCATCGCGCTCTAAGCAAAAAGTCATCCATAACGTTTTCGCAAAGTTAGCACAATAACACACAAAAAGCAACAGAGATTGTAAAAAATAAAAAAAACCTTGAGCAATCAGCTCGATCGACTCCTATTACTTCGACGGATGCATAGCTCTAGGGGAACTGGTGATTGATAATGTTTTTGGCGCCATGACATCGTAGAACAAAAGTACGAAAACAGCGTATTTTTCCACAGCAAATATTAAAGAAGTCACCATAGGAGTCTCGTGGCAGTGCTGCAAGTGATTAGAAAATTTGGAGGGAATTTTTCAGCATTATCCGCTAAAGAAAATGCAATAAATCGCCAAGACGATTGCTGGCAAATTTGTTGACTGTCATGGCAAAACATTAAATATTTTACTATACTTTTGCGACAAGGTATTTACCTAGCACCATGCCATTCCTACAGCGTTCTGCAAAGCTGTTCATGCAGAAAATAAGTGCCATGTGTAGAATGCAATTCTAGAGGAGATCAAACACAAGCCTTACTGCAGTTGTCTCAGCCATGGTTAACAAAGCGTGTTTTCAAAATGACGTCTACATAATAACTAAAAGTGTACATTTGAAAGGATAAATTGTAAATCGTACTATACATATCTTTTGCTGGTTTTAGAATTGTCCACAACAGGATGGCGCAAACTTATCCAACTAAGCTGTAACCCAGCTTTGATAACTGGGCTCGAGCAGGAAAAATACATCATAAATGATGTTTGACATGCATACGTTTACATGTGATGGCGAAAGAGGCGACAAAAAAGAGGAGCGCTGATAATCGAAGACAAACGATGACAATCAATGTTAAATATGACCTTTTTGCATCATGTCTAATCCGTCAAGAGATCTACATTGCAGCTCCACAGGACAAACGTGAAGACCGAAACAACTGTAGGCGTGAAATAGCCACTTAATTCTCCCTCCAATTTTCTTGTTGGCATCTTGAGAAGGCACCTACAAGGAGCACTCTATACATTAATAATTTGAAATTTGTCATGTACTCAAAAGCATGCTTAATTTGAACTTGGACTTTTATACTGCTCTTGATATTCCGGGCTTTTCAGTTATGCGACTGGCATACTGAGCCCAAACATACCTGCTACCTTGGAAACCGCATGTGTACATGTTCAACTTAAAGTTTCCATGCTTGAAACACTGAAACTGGAAAGATTTGGACAAACGTAAACTTTGAAGTCCACAGTAATGCAGCCACTCCAGTCATATTATATCACTTTCCGAGCACAATTGTTGCGAGAAAGAGGAAACAGCAAAGAAATGATAAAAAAGCATGCATTTTACTTGGCACTAACATGACATGGGTGGCAAATGTCGAGACAACCACAGATGTATATAATGGTTCATTACCACATAAGCTATTATGCATTGCTACAATAGAACACCTAAATGATACCCTCCTCAATATGGAAAATACAACTTTATCATAGTTTCTTTGTTTGTAATGAAACAGAAAGCGCCAGAGAATGTTTTAGTCATATCGACACATATATCAATGAAGCATAGCTTGTGCCTGTTGTAACTGGTTTAGCTAAAAGCCTAAGCTCCTCGTAACAGTTATGCATGAGAAGCATAGAAAAGAGTACATTCTTCCGTGAAGGCCAAATTTTTGCACAATATTGAAATCAAGACATCACCTCGATAAGTATAAGAGCTTTAAAAACAGCCTGACATGTGAAGCTGTCTTGAAATATGAGTTGAATACGAGAGTGTCACGCAACCTTCTCTCTAAAGGGCAACAGCACATTGCTATCTTCCATCTTCAACAGCATTAGGTGCAGTCAACGCAGCTACAAGTCTCAGTTTTCTGCTTAATTTGGTCTGAATGTTATGTTCATCTGCAACCTCCTGAACCGACATGTACAAAGCATCGTAAAGTACATTTTTCATTTCAACGGCAATAGTAGGCGCTCGGTCTTAGTTTTGTAATGCCTACGGTGTGCGCTCCAAAGCATTTTTATTCTGTAATCTGCGACTGACAATAAGTGTCCCCTGTGAGTATTTGGCCTAGACAAAGTCCCCCTGCATATATTGCAGAACCTGACTTAAAATCTTGAAATATTTTTTTTTGCCAGATTTTTTAACACTACCTTTCTTTACTCCCTAATGAATTACCTTTAAGTGTTTTTGGCTATTTCCAACACACAAAGAAGTACCATCTATGAAGATAAATACAAATAAGAATTGGAAGGAAATCAGGCTGTGTCACGAATGCGATCTTCATCGGAATGTGACACATAAAAGTGTTCTTTTCTTGTACGAATTATTAAACACGTTTAAGGGAATGCAATCTTCAAAAATGTGCATCAGCATGCTACTATACGTAAGAACTAGTCTTCGAGAAAGCAAAGTATAATTTTAAACTAAACACTCAAGAATAAAACACTACTGTAAAAGCAGTTAGGAACATTCTAGAAATGAAGGCAAGTTTGCAGTTAAGAGTGCATCAAGTTTACCTTAACTTAGATTTTCAGGAAGTCTACGCTTTTTACATGTGACAAGACTAGTGTTTGATTATTCATATTACCACTACAGAGCGCGAAGAGGAGTTACAGGCGTGGCGCGTGTAACCCTGCTGTTTCGACTAGCAAGAGTGGAAAGATAATTCTACCGGAATAAGTTGAATAATTAGGAAAAAAGGAAACAAACCACTGCCATACAATCCCGTCAATATGCCTATTGCAGGGCAGACGAAGAAACTCAAGAAAAGTGGCTTACATGAGCAAAGCTACTGCGTCGGACTGTCACGGCGTGGAGGCCGCTATCCAGACCTAATATTTCTGGATGTCCCAATTCCCAGGTCCTTTTACTCGTAGTGGCCTTAATGCTCGAGCTGTCGTTACTCGTAAATACTAAGTACTGTTATAAACCTTCACTTGCTTGCATACCTAGTCGTGCTTCAATTTTCAAGGTTGAGAGATGAAAAAAATGACCCACTATGTTGGCGTAACGGCCACCTCTACTGGTCACCACATGTGTGGCTCGCAAAAGTGAAAACTGCAGCTGGCTTCCAGGGCGGAGTAAGCAAGAAAGTTATTAAAAGCATATTTACATCAGTTAGCCTAATAAGACGAGATAACACAGATTTGGTGAAGAATAAAGAAACACTCCGTATCTCCGCATGATTGCCTGCGCGATGTTGTTGCACTGCCTCTGCTTTCGGTGGTTCATGTAAGTAAAAACATGGTCTTGAAGATTCGCTCCTGTTGCTCCGAAGGAGCCATCGCTCTCGAGGAAGAAATGATGATGGTCGTTGGCAAATATACGGGGAAATACGCATCGAGAGGCCTTTGCCCTGCAGTGGGCGTAACCAGGCTGATGATGATGATGATGATGATGACGCATCGAATATAAAAAAGGACCGAAGTTTGATATTTTTCTAAAGCAAAAAGCAGAAGGGTGGCTTGTTGTAACAGCAGGGGAAGGGAGTCCTTCGGGCGAGGGTGCCCTTTCGATGGAATCTGTTTTGCGAAGAAATAACGATCTTTTGAGTAAACCTATTCGCTTAGATGTCACGGGAAATCAACTATAACTCCAAACGAAATGATAACTTGTTAGACAGTTGGCGCAAGAATTGGTCAGCGACACCAACACCGTAAATATCTTTACATATATTTTTCTGACGAACCATTCACATAGCACAGCATAATGAAAATTCGAATCTACAGAGATGTCAAAGTGTACAGTATAGGTCGTATCTATATTGCATGTGTAGAAGTGCTATATCACTATTCATACTTTATGCGTCTAGGCCTAGTTTGATCAGTCGTCATCTGGCATAAACATTGTAAATGAGGGTATGCATCTGGAAGACATACATAGTAAGTCGTGCTATAGATGTCGGTTGCTGTTTTAGCATTTCATAGAACAAGGAGGTTAAAATTTATTCAAAGAAGCTATTAGCTAAATTTGCTTATCTGGGCCAGGTTTCCAGAGATGTACGGTACAGACGTCTTATTCTCAGCTTGCCGAATCTGCCAAGTGGTCTACATTTTAGCTCGACAATACATAGGTGCAGACGAGAGAAGCTATAGACGTGAATTAGCTAACGTTCCCTCCTGTTTTGTCTTGGCCAGTTTTTCTGAAAAGCCAATAAGAAGCTGTAAAATACACAATTCTCATATGGGTCTCACGTGGGTTTTCTTCAGTTGAGCTTGTTCTTTTATAGTGTTAGATGCCTATTCTCTTGCACATAATAAAGTCTGTTCAACTGTGTGAATGGCATATCGAACTCTAATAGATGTGCTGCGGTGACCTTATAACTTGGGAACAGCGCGCATACATGTTTTCCTAATGGTGCTACGCTTAGAACACAAAGCTGCAACCAATTTTGCAACCCTAACAGTTCAACTGACCTAGCTATATGAAGGAAAATTCCACTGATGACAATCTGCGAATGTTCTGCTCTACATGCCATACTGTATATGTTTATCAGGAAGGAAAAACTTGCGTGCCGACTCCGATGACTGCTATCGAGTAAAATAGCACCATTTCCCATAAGAAACATAGATGAAAGGTCACAAAGTTTATTACAATGGTGACAGTGAGTATAGTATAGCGGCATTTCTCTAACGGACACATAAGCGCAAAACTATCTGAAAAGGAAAATCCGTTTGCATGATGAAATTGTGGTTACATTATTTCTTGATTTAATAACATCTCTACACATCGTAGGAAAGGGAGAGCGTGGAATTTAAATGACATCGATATGCACACAGCAGTATTTCACAAGACTTTTAAGAACGAAAACGTTTTATGAAGCAAACAAAAGTTGGAAGAAAGCGCGTCTTGTTATGCCGATATTATCAACTGAACGTGTAAATATTCGCATACTAGGCAATAAGCAAACTTTACAAGATACTACACCTGCAAACGTATGTGAGCTACATGGTAGAAAAGAAGATGTATAAAAAGACTGGTATTGTGAAACTATGTGCCTTCATGTAAAATATATGGTAAAAGGGTGCCAGTTTTATTGCACGCCACCTTGAAATTCAAGAAAATGTGATGACATTAGATTGACATGCGTTAACACTGCACAGGCTGTTCATTCTTCGATGTGAAAATACTTCATAGATTGGTAATAAGCTCTCTCAAGAAAAAAAAAGATCACTAAATGCAGATATTGAGTTAATCTTTCAGGCTACATAATTTTATATGTGCCATGTTTGAGAAGAAGAAAACCGGAAATGAGATAATTTACTGGGAACAATCAGCACTTGGGGATTGAATATTGCATATTCCGAGCGCATTTGTATGATTACTTTTCACAAATACTTAGCCTACACAAGATGTAAAATTAGGTTTCTTCGGACATCTATAAAAACATAAAGCTGGGAATACGGAAATTAACGGCCCATACGCTATGCAGAAGTTTATTTTTTAACCATACAGACTCTACCAAATGACGATATTGTAGAAATAATGTATCGACAAAGGAGAAAATGGCGCAAGGAAAGAAACTAAGCCAAAGAGTAGAGACGATACAGAGCTGATAAAGTGCTGGTATCCTGCAACTATTTTTCTATATATAAAATTATTTGAAACTACAGCCCAAGCTTTGTAGCATGTCATCATGAATTTTTCAAAAGTATGGTCATGGGGCCTTCAGATGCGCTAAAGTGCACAAGATGTTCTTTTTTTTTGTTCTGAAGAATGCTTGCTCTACTTATAATTAATTCTCTCGAGAAACCCAAAGATAACCAAATGCAGATGGGCATATTCAGAATCTAACATGCATCCGGCACTTTTAGGAAAGCGAAAACAAGAGAAGAGTTAGACTGGTCTTGAAATATATTACTTTTAAGAATTATGAGGTGGCATATAAAATTGTACTTCCCGAGCACATGGGTATTACGCGTTTTCGCCTCTGCATGGCCTACGCAAGATATAGAGTTTGGCGGTTTGGGAGCACCTAGAAAAAGACAAAGTTGCCAGTACAGATATCTGAACATATCTGAACATGTTGTGAGTGGAATCCTGTTTATTCGTTCATTTATTAATGTATCTACGATAGCGCTAAGGGCATTGTAGTAGTGCGCAATACATTGACGTGGAGGAAAACGGCACAAGCAAAGGAAGGATAGCAGGGCATACGAGATACACAACCATTGCATAAAGGACGCAGCAATACCAAAACGAGTAAATACGATCAAGTACGCAAGAAAACATGTAAGTAATTAAACAGAGCTTTGTTCACTACAGGTTTTTTGAGAAACAATTCAACGTCACTACCATGACACAAAATAAGAAAAGTGTAAAGCAGTGGATTGACAAAGAACAAATTGAAGAAATGGCTCGGGCACTGCTTAATAAAAAATATTATGAAAAACGCATGATATGTGTGGGTAGTTGAGCAATATTGCGAGATATCTATCAAGGTTTGCGATTTGCATGACATCCCTGGGAAGCTGATGCCATAAACAAATGGTGCCTTCTTCATGAAAGGAACTGCATGAGCTGGAATCTCTTATTTTTAGCATGTACATGCTCACCGCGATGGCAGATGTACGATGGTTGTTTGAGGAAGGCTTTTCTGTTTATATCTACGTGATTGAAATACAGGCCTCTCAGAAGTGCTGTAGAAAAATACGTGCGACGTGATGCTTAACCAGACCACGCGAGAGAACATTTTAGGTAATGATATTGCTTTGAACGGCATAACTGCTAGCGACAAAAGAAGCTGCGTGATTTTGTATCCCCTCACTATTGGGCACAAGTCTCCGGGGATGTGGGTCCCACATGACTGATGCGTATTCGTGTATCGGGCTAATTGTTGTTATTATTCAGTTCATTAACCATAAAAATAGAATACAGTGCATCATATTTATACAGCTGGGACTTCACAACTGAGAGTAAGTTTTAGTAATTGAGTTCAAAGTGGGTTAAGTTATACGAGATATTCATCAATATTTGCGACTTCCATGACATAATGCAAACAGCTTGCAACATGTTCGACTAATTTTTCCATGCTTGAAACACTGAAATGCCAAGCAGTAGGACAAATGTCTAGTTTAGGGTAGACATCTCTCTAGTGTCTCAGGGCACAATGTGTCACTTCCGCAGTGCAACTAAAATGATAACCAGCAAACGGAAAATAACCTAAATGTCAGACTATAGATTTCCTCCGGTAAACTAATATGACAGGTCTGCCAAACATGCAGCTTCAGAAAATGAGATATGTTTCCGAATGTTATTCGCCGGAAAGAAGGCACTTGTTAGTATCGGTTATCAGCTACAGTCGTTTTCAATAAAGACATTGTGCCTAGTCTTGTCATTGCCTTTCTTGATTTGTAGTGGCAACATAAAGCACGATACAACGTTTTAGTAATCTCCATAAACACATGAATGATACCTTCTTTGTGGCTGTTGTAACTGGCTTGGCTTAGACGCAAGAATCTATAAAATTATGCATGAGCATGCTACTACATATAAGAAGCAGTCTTTGCAATAGAAAGGCCCAATTTTAAACAATATGAACAAGAAATAAACCACTGCGCTTCAAGCACTTGAAAAATTACATTGAATGAAAGACACTTTTCAACTGATAGTGGAGAAAGTTTATGGCATATAATAACTAAGGAAAGCTATACGTTTCTTTACCTGTAACAGAATTAATATATGGTCGCTTATATTAACGCAACATAGTGCGAAGAGGAGGAACAGGCGCACATCGAATAACGGTAGCGCTTCCCCTAGCGGAATTGAGGCGACACTTTGGCGAAATGAGATAAATTAGTTAGAAGTTACTCTAAAAACTTACTGCACATACAATGCACTCATAGTGATTAGTTTACCCAAGACAAGAAAATCATAGAAAGCAACTAACCGAGTAAAGCTGACGCGTCTAGTTGAGCAGGCTGGACGTTCACATGCAGAGCGAAACGATTTCCGCGGTTTTGTCACCGAAATCCTTGAGAACGATCAAAACAATGTAATCTGCAGGGAGGACCGCTTCGAGTTCGATTATACACTTCGATTTCACGCTACTAACAAGGCACTCGTGAACACAGCATCAGGCTTAATAGCCGCCGGGAACCTGGACGTCGTCTCAATTTGGTTTATTTGGACAGTGCTGCCAGCGCAAGTAGCGGATTCTTGAGTTGGCAAAATAAACAGGCATCTGCATGGTACGGCATTTAACAAACGGCCCTCGCTAAAGCGAAATCACTTTTTAAATTAGATTATCTCGAAACAAACCACTATGCAACAAGCAGTGGAATGATAGAATAGAAGAAAGACACACGTGCAACAGACATTGAAACAAGTTTAATGCATTTAATAGGTTCAGAAGAGCTGTACAGTCCTTTACGTGCCATCATACTAATGTGCTATCACTTATGAAAACACTACACAGCGTGGTAAGGAGAAAGAGGCGTGCGGGAAGTCACGGTTATGTTCCCGCTCAGTAAAATGAGATGCCGCTTGGGCTGAAATAAATTAAATAATTACCAAACTAAATATAGAAAGGAACGAGGCAAGACGAAGAAGCCATTGAATTTGACTTACCTGCGGAAAGCTTCGGAGTCGTGTGCTCGCTGCCTAGAGATACGAACCCAGATGCAGTGAGCCTACACTACAAGGATTTGGTCCTTTTACTCGTAGAGATCTTGTTTTTAAACCTGTTTGAACTTTTCAAGACGAAGTAATGTTTCGCTAGCTTTATTCGTTTATAGACCTATTTGCGCTTCACTTTTGAAAGTTTCGAAATGCGAAAAAAATGACCACACACGAAGGCGCTACTAGATATCTACTAAATATATCTTATTTATATTTATATGGAGTATCGCAACAACACAACATATCGCAGAGATTATGAACAATAAAAGAATGGCGGCAGAACCCATCTCACGGTGACTGCCGACGGTAGTGCGTCTGCATTGAATCAATATAGCGACACGACACCTTGTCACCGTCGAGAGGGTAGTGTATGAGACCTGTACTGCAGAGGAAGTCCTTTTTCGGGCTGCCCTAAAAACACTCGGCACCTTCTTGTACACCGAACCTTCACTTAAAAGCGGCACATGCCACGTTCATTTGTGGTGCAGCCTGTTCATGCCTCAGATTTTTCTTTTGTGAGAAATCCCCGTTAAGCGGGTTCGATTGCGCTCAGCATCGCATATATATATTGAAGATTTTTCGTCATTGTTGAGCGTCATATTATCAGTGGCACTCACCTAAGTACTCAAGTTGACATCAAAGATATTCATTGAACTGCGGCATACGCATATTGACACATAATCATTTACCCATGTTTGCATGAAATAAATTCATTGAAGAGCGGCATACACATATTGTCACGTAGCCATTGACCCATGTTGACATCAAGGACAATCACTGAAGAGCGGCATACACACATTGACACGTAGCCATTGACCAATGTTGGCATAAAAGACCACCACTGAAGAGCTGCATATACATGTTGACACGTAGCAATTTGCCCATGTTGGCATAAAAGACGATTACTGAACAGCTGCATACAGATGTTGACACGTAGCGATTTACCCACGGTGGCATAAAAGACGATCACTCAAGGGCTGCATACACACATTGACACGTAGCCATTTGCCCATATTGGCATCAAAGGATCACTCAAGAGCTGCATACACATATTGACACGTACACTGAAGAGCTGCATACACATATTGTCGCAGAGAGCTCTCCACATGCCAGTTACGAGCACTCTCGTGAGGTACCTTTCCAAGCGCCTCATTGCTAAAGCCCCCAGGCATTACTCAGAGCATAGCCATTAAAAGAGCTGCAGCAGCACCTCGCGCATGGCGATACAGCGCGTGTCTCTCGTGCACGCGCATATGGCACCGCCCTGGTCTCCCGTCAGATGAGAAGCCCCGGCATGGCTCCTACCCTTCGGGGGCGCATCAAAGGGCGTTCGGTTTGGAGACGCGGTTGACTGTTGAATAGGTTCCGGGTAACTCTTATATAAATTGTGTGAAAGCTTTAGTATTGAGTTTCCGGGCATCAGTTAACCCACAATGAACCAGTTTGTTTGGTGTGTACCATTGAAGAGTGCTACAATATTAACATCTAGCCATTGGCCCATGTAGGCATGAAAGACGATCACTGAAGACCGGCATACACGTACTGACACGTAGCTATTAACCCATGTTGGCATCAAAGACGTTCACTGAAGACCAACACAGAACGAGTGGCACAAACGCAGTGACCGAAGTCCCCGTGAAAGAGGTTCGTTGAAAAGCGGCACGTATGCGCACATTGGCACATACTCAGTCCCCCAAGTTGGTTTTTGAACCGTGTTACGTAAGCAGACCACACCATGCAAGGTGACCCAGGCAGGCGGCGAAACGGTTAGGCACAAGCTTATATACCACGTAGATAGAGAGTGAATGTACGACTTATACATAATTTTTATTTTGAAAGACGAAATGACCTGCCTAGTAAAGAAGTAATTCTCTAATGTTACTAGAATTCGACGTTTTCTTGAGCTTCATCCCTAAATGACAAACGGCGATACCTTCGAACTACAACAACACTGGATGCGTTCAGTGCAGCTAGAACTCTTCGTTTTCTGCTTCATTTACTCTGCACGCGTTTTCTCTTAATTTGCACGTCCGCATACCTAACCAAGGTTTACAAGTCATCTAAAAGTACACGTTTCTTTTCAACGTATGGGGCAAACTCCCGGTCATGATTCGGTAATGGCTGCTACGTGCGATGTAAACCATTTGTGTTCTTCTGTAAATTTCTTTCACACAATCGGGTCACCTGTGAGTAACTGACCTGTGTAGCCTAATTCCGGTATAGACTGTAGAATCTGGCTGTTGGAAGTGAATTCCTGTTTCCTTGCCATGCCATTAAGCATTAACTTTGTGTTTTGCTTAATAAAGTTCCGCCCTACGTTTAGATACTTCAGTTATTGTCACATGCACTAATGACATGTAGGGCAATAAATAGAAAACAGAATGGCAAACAAGATGTTCTGTACTATATATGTTCGACCTCGATAAAATAAAGGTGCGAACCGGACAAGCTATGAAGTCAAATATTTAGTTAATTGCTCCAGCCAGTATTGTCTTCGTCAGGTGTTGAGAAAGCAATGGCATGATGTAAAATACACGTTCCCCGTATTGGTCATTTCATGTACGGGTGAGCTTCCTTCAGTTTAACTTGGCCTTTTATCGCGTTAGGTGTCTACTGCCTCGAACATATTCCATGCTGTTTCATTATAGGAACGACATATCCTACCCGAACGTATCGGCTGCCATGAACCACTAAAATGAAAACAGCATGTACAGATGGTCGGCTAAGGTTGCCATGCTTGAATCACTGAAATAGAAACAGTCGGACCAATATAAATTTTGGGTGCATGTTGTGGAATAACACTACACATTATCAGTTAGTTTCATAGTACAATTGATATGAAAACCAGGAAACACTTAAAAGAAAGTTTATTAGCCAGATAGCAGGCATTCTACTTAAATTGAGAAAGCTAAAATGACTGCAGATAGAGACAACTAAACATGTATATAAGCAGTCATTAGCATAAACAATTACGAAACATTGCTAAAATAAGACACGAGGTAGCGTCTAAATGAAGAGTGTGTCGCAGCAAAATTTAGCTAAGCTATTCATGTAAATTATTAAAATAAACATGGTCGAAGATAGAACTTTATTATATGTGGTGCTCTCTTGTCAGAATGCCGACCACCGAACATCACAGGTTCATCATTTTACTTAGACTGTGTGTTTTATTAAGTTTTCTCACTAAACAGTTTGGAAAACGTTAATTGGGACACGCGGAACAAAACGTACGCTGTGTTATATTCTTCCTGCATTTGTAATAACCGCAAAAACCAGTGCACAATCTTTTAATCATATTCATGCATATTTATTTGTGCTTAGCTTGTGTCTGTTAGTACTGTGGTGTCTAAAATAAAATGCTCCTCAGTACAGTTATGCATTACATGTTACACCACCAAGTTCAGTTTGCTTTTTAAAGCCTAAAATTTCGCACAATACTAAAATGAAGTCACACATCGCTAAGCATAAAAATGGAGAACACGCTCATCAGAGAAGCTGCGTTCTAATGTGAGCTCATTCTGAGCGCGCCACGTCAACTTAATCCTTAACGGACAACTGGAAACTCTTACTTACAATATTCAACATCAGAAGGTACGTTCAATGCAGTTAAAACTGAGCTTTGTGCATCACATTTTCTTAATGTATTGTTCAATTGCCACATGTTTTACCAAGGTCTAGAATTCATTTAAAAATTATAATTTTCAATGAGACGGTAAACTCCCAGTGAGGATTTGGTATTGCCTGCCATAAAGATTTGAGCCATATTTATTATTTAAGTTTGCGTCTCATAATGACGACCCCTGTGAGTAGATGGTCTGCATAGTTACTCCTGTATAGATTATAGAGGCTGAATGCGGAGCGTGAATTCTTACTCCATTGCGAGGCTACTGACCATAACCTGTGTCTTCTGCTTAATAAACTTCAACCATACCTTTAAAGCTTTTTGCATATCGTCCACACACAAAAATACTAAATAAGAAAACAAATAGAAAGAAGAGTGGGAACGAAAATGGAATCTTCAAAAGACACATTCTGCGCTGGAATGTAAGGCATGAATGAGTGCCTGTTTTCTGCAATACTGAACACATTTGTGGGACTGTAATCTGGAAAATTATGCATGAGCATTCTATTCTGGAAAGTTAATAGGGTTTTAAAAAGCAATGTACCATTTTAAATGAGACGTACAGGGTATAAAGCACTACGCTACGAGCAGATAAAAATACGTTGAACAAAAAAATGTTTGTAACTGATCGTGCAGTAAGGTTAATGCATCGAAAAAGCTCAGCAGAGCTGAACGGTCGTTTACGTGGGACCATGCTAGTGTGTGATCACTCATAAAAACTGTACAAAGCGTGAAAAGGAGAAAAAGGCATGCGGTGAGTAACGGTATGGTTCTCCCAGAAATTATGAGAAAACACTTGTGCCGAATTCAGTTGACTAATTAGGAAGCTAACATAACTAAGGCTGTTCATACAATCATTTCATAATTCTTAGTGTATGAAAGACGATACAAACATTGAAAGTGACTTACCTGACTAAAACTGCCGAGTCGCACGGTCGGAACGTGGGGGTGCTCGAGAGACCTAGTGATACCAAATTATCCAAACCATTGGTCATTTGACTTGTAGAGGGTCTAATGCCTAAACATTTTCAAATTGTGGATGCTAAGTGGTCTCTAAAGACATCTACAAGCTTGCGTAAAATATCACACTTCAATTCAGAAAGTTCCGAAATGCTACAAAATGACAAACAACGCTGGTCTTACGAACACCTCTACCGGCCATCACATCTGTGGCTCGCAATAGTGCGAAATTCAGCCGTATTCAAGAGTGCAGTAAGGAAAAAGTTATCAAAAACATATTTTGAGAGTTAGAAAAAAAACACACAAGAAAGCACAACAGACTAAATAATACAGAAAAGTTTCAGCAATCAGCATCATGCTCTCGAATATATATTACGTAGGCATCGCTTCGTCGCCTCAATTATCTTTAAGCATTGCCTGGAAGATTGACTCCTATTGCTTCTAGGGAGCCATAGATCTAGGGAAATGGTTGAAGGTGATTGATAAAAATTTTTGGAGCAACAGGTTCGAAGACGAAAAGCCCTAAAATTGCATGTCTGGCCACAGAAATACTGAAAATTGGTTGTGATACCACAGATGTAGGGTGACAGAGTTACGAATGAGTGGGTAATTTTGAGGGATTTTTCTAGAATTTTCAGCTAAAGAAAATGCAATAAATTGGTGACACAGTTGCGAGAAAATTTGTTTGCTGTCATCGCAAATCATTAAACATTTTATTACACATTTGCGACAAACTGTTTACTTAGCACCATGCTAGGTGAATAGCTACACCGGTATGCAATGCTGTTCTTGCAGAAAATATCTGCCATGTCTAGAATGCACGTATAGAAGAAATCGAACACGAGCCATACTATAGACGTCTATGCCATGCTAACAACGTGTGTTCTCCCAAAGCCGTCTACATAATAACTAAATGTATACATCTTTAACCATAAACTGTAAGTCATACTCTAGGCGCGTTTTGCTGGTTTTAGCATTGGCTGTAACCGAGTGGCTGAAACATATCCAAATAACCTATTACTCAACTTTGCTGACTAGGCTCGAGAAGCAAAAATCCATCTTAAAGCATGTTTGACAGCGCGAACGTAGACAGACGGCGACAGTGAAGACAAACCAGGAAAAGCAATGACATAAGAAGGCCAACGAAGACAATCCTTCTTAAATATGGCCTTTTGCGATCTTGCCCAATTCGCAAGACATCTATAGTTTAGCTCGACAGGATAAAGGTGAAGACCGGATAAGCAGGAGACGTGAAATATTCAGGTAATTCTAGTTCCAATTTTGTCTTGTTGATATCTTCAGAAGGCACCAAAAAGGTGCGCGGTACACATTCTTCACTTGGGATATGTTACGTACTCGTAAGCTTGCTTCATTTGATCTTTGCCTTTTATAGCGCTGCAGGTATACGGTACTTTTCAAGTGTGCGAATTGCGTATTCAATCCGAACATGCTTGCCGCCATAATCCATTGCCTTGGAGGCAGCATGCGTACATGTTCAACTAAAGTGGCCATGTTTGAAACCCTGAAAGAGGAAACATTGGGACACACATAAACTTTGAGGACCACAGTACTGGAGCCACTCCAGTCACTATATGCAACATTCTGAGTACAACAAATTCACTAGACAAGCAGTAAAGAAATAATAAAAAAGCATGCATTTTCATTGACAATAAGATGACAAGTGTGGAAAATGTCTGAAGACAACCACAGGTCTGCATAATGGGTCATTACCACAAGAAATATATAATATTGTTGGAATAGGAGACCTAAATAGTGACCTCCGCAATGTAAAAATACAACATTATCATAGCATTTTTATTTGTAATGAGAACAGAAAATGCCACAAAATGTTTTATTGATTTTCACACATCTGTCAATGAAGCGTAGCTTTTGCGTATTGTTACTGATTTGCCTAAAAGCCAAAGCTCGTCATCACAGTTAGGCATAACACGCATGCAATAGAGTTCATTGTTGCTTGAAGGCTGAATTTTTGCACAATATTGAAATGAAGCCGTAAAATCCCAAAGCTTAAGAACGGTAAAACCGTCTGACAAGTGAAGCTGATTTGAAATATTAGTTGATTACGAGAATTCCACGCCAAGTTTATCTATAAAGGACAGCGGCACACTTCTTTCATCTGCAATGGCATTAGGTGCAGTCAATGCAGCTACAAATCTCTTTTCTGCTTAATTTGGTCTGCATATTACGTTCATTTGCAACTTCCTTTACCAATGTCTACAGGACATATTAAAGTACACTTTTAACTTCAATGGCAGGAGTAGGCGCCCGGGCTTCATTTGGTAATACATGCCGTATGCGCGCCATATTATCTTTATTCTTCTGTACCTTCCGCATCACAATCAGTGCCCCCTCTGAGTATTTGACCTAGACAAATGTACCCCTGCATAGATTCGTCAACCTGACTGAAAATGGTGAATTCTTTTTGTTTTACGAGGCTTTTGAACATGACCTTTGACTTGTGCCTTATGAATTTGAACCCTACCTTCAAGCGTTTTTAGTAATTGCGAAAACACAGACGGATGTCTCATATGAGTGCAAAGACTGAAAGAATGGGAAAGCAGTCAGACTGCGCCAGGAATGCGTTCTGCCTCGGAATGTGACACTTAAAAGCCTGCTTCTGTTACAATAATTATTAAACAGGTTGAGGCAATGGAATCTTTAAAAATAAGCATCAGCATGCTACTATACGTATAGCTAGTCTTCAGCAAAGGACCATTTTAGACTAGACGCATAAGAAACAAAACATTATGCTATGAGAATATAAGAAATACTGCTCATAAAGGCATGTTCGCCACTCAGAGCGCTATGAGTTTATCGTATTTAAAAAGTTAAGAAAATCAGTACGGTTCTTAAATATGGCCGTGATAGTGTTCTATGAGTCATTACCGCTACAGAGCGCGAAGAGAAGCAGGTGTTGTGCGAGTAACCCTACTATTTCCACAAGCAAAAATGAGAACATACTTCTGCCGGAATAAGTTTAATAATTAGGCAACTAACATAATAAAACATTGCCATAAAATCTGGTCATTATGCTTAAAGTAGGCAAGACGAAGGAACTCCTGAAAGTGGCTTACCTGAGTAAAGCTGCCGAGTCGCACAGAAACTGCGTGGGGGCCGTTATCCAGACTCAGTGTTCCTTAATATCCCAGTTACTCGGTAATTTTACTCGTTATGGCCTTAATGGTCCAACTGTTCTTACCTGTAAACACTTAGTGCAATATATATAGCTTGACTTGCTTCCGTAACCATTCGATCCTAGATTTTGAAAGTTGCGAAACACAAAAAGCGACACACAATGCTGGCGTAACCACCACCTCTACGGGTAATCACACGTTTAGCTCGCAATAGTGCAGACTGCAGCCGCATTCTAGCGTGCAGCAAGCGAGAAAGTTGTCAAAACAAATTGATATTAGTTAGCCCTATAACACCGATTACCACGGATTTGATCAAGAATAAGAAAACACTCCATATCCCTGCATGCTTTTCTGCGCGATGTTGTTGCGCTGCCATTGCTTTCAGTGCTTCAAGTAAGTAAAAACGCAAACCTGAAGATTCGCTCCTGTTGCTCCGAGGGAGTCATTGCTGTGCTATAAATACTGATAAGATTGATAATATCTTATGGTGCAATGGTACCGAAGATAAGAAGCAGTAAAGTTGCGTATTTATCTAAAGCAAAATTAGAAGGGTGGCCTGTTATAACCGCAGGGAAAGCGATTGTTTCGGGCGAGGATGCTACCTCGACGGAATATTTTTTGCAAAGAAATCAAGACAGTTTGAATAAAAATATTACTTAAAGTATCACAGGAAATGGACTAAATCTTCAAAAGAAGTTGGATTAACAGTTCTAATAAAAGCGGAAAGGATCGCTTAGCGCCACTGCAATACCGTAAATATTACTGCATATATTTTTGTGCTGAAGCATTCACATGGCGCAAAATATTACAATACCAATCTACAGAGATGTCATTTTATAGAATACATGTCATGTCTATATTGCATGTTGTAGAAGAGCTATATCACTAGTCATACCTCAGACGTTTGGGCCATGCTTGATCATTTGTAATCTGACATAAACGTGGTGAATAAAGGTATACGTCTCAAAGACATTAACAGTAAGTCATGCTAGTGATGTCGGCTGCTTGTTATAGCATTTTTATTTAAAAAGAGGGTTCAAGATCCTTCAAGGAAGCCATTCGAAAACTTCGGTTTCCTGGCCCAGGGTTCCGGAGTTCTATCATAAAGACGTCCTTTCAGCGTCCTCCACATCCGCCTAGAGGTCTGTATTTTAGCTCGCCAGTATATAGGTTCAAACTGGAGAAGCTATAGACGTCGAATAGTCAGCTAAAGTTTCTTCCTATTTTGTCTAGGAGAGTTTCTTCAAAAGCCAATGAAAGCTGTACAATACACATTTCTAGTGTGGGTCACTTTATGTATTCCTAACGTTTTCTTCAGTTACACTTGTTCTTTTACACTGTGAGGTGGCTATTCTCCTGGGGATACTTCATTCTGTTCAAGTGTGTGAATGGCATATTGAACCCGAAATATACGCTGCCGTGACCCAAAAGCTTTCGAACAGTGTGCATACATGTTCAGTTAATGTTGCTAAGCTTGAAACAGAAAGCTGCAACCAATTTCGAAACCGTAGCAGGTCAGCTGACCTAGCTATGTGAACGAAAATTTCACTGATCACCATCTGCGAATATTCTTTAAAGGATAACATTAAAGATTTATGACCAAGAAAAAAGTGCATGCGCGACACAGGGACTGCTATCAAGTGTGTCAGCACCATTTTCCAAAAGGAACATCAATGAAAGATGACAAAATTCATTACATAGACGATGGCGAGTATAGAATAATGGATGTTCACTGCCTGATGTGTGAGAACAAAATTCTCTTAAAAAGAGTTTGTTTACACGATAAAATTTAAATGACATCGAGATATATACAGAGCAGTAGTCATGAGTACTTTCAAATGCTAAAGCCTCTTAGGGAGCAATCAAAAGTTGGTCAGAATCAGTACCGGTCTTCTTATGCCGATACAATCAACTGAACGCGTAAATAACCGAATACTAGAGAAGATAACAAGCAAGCTTTACAAGATCTGCGAACGAACATAAGCTACACGGTAAAAAATGGGATGCATAAAAAGGACTGGTAAGGTGTAACTATTTCCCTTCATGTAAAATAATTTGTGATGTGGTACCAGCTTTGCCGCCCACCATCTTGAAATTTCACAAAATTTAATCATGTGCGATTTCCATGCGTTAACACTGCACAGGCTGTTCATTATTCCACGTGAAGAATGCTTGATACATTGATAATAAACTCTCTTACGAAACAAATGTCCCTTAGTGCAGATGTTGGACTAATTTTTCATGTGATATAACTTTATATTAGCGGTGTTTGCGAAGAAGAAAAAGGCAATGAAGATTTTTACTAGGAATAATCAGAACTTGGTGATAGAAAATTGTATATTCAGAGCATATGCGTATCATCACTTTTCACATGTGCATAGCGTCGGAAGATGTAAACCTAGGTGTTTCGAACATGTTGAAAAATATTAAGTTGCGAATACAGAATTTGACGGCACACACGATTTAAAGAAGTTCATTTATATTTATATAATACATAGAGTGGCCCAAATAATGATACTCTAGGGGTAATGCATTCACATGGGAGAAAAAGCGGCGCAAGGAAAGGAACAATGCCAAAGAGTAGAGCAGATTCACAACGATTGCATAATGAAAGGCAGAAATGACTTAAATGCAGCCAACCACATGAGAAAAGCACCACGCAGTGAAACAGAGGTTTTGCTTACTTCACGATGTTTGCGACGTTGTGTTTATACAAAAAGATATATTTGAACACTTGTACGTAATATTAACATACACTATATAAACAGAGCGCAATGCAGTGCTTCGGTAAAGAGCAAATGGAGCAAATTTCTCAAGCATTTTCACAGGAAGAAAATTTTACATGACCCAAAGCAACATATATGTACTTCGGCACGCAATGCTTTCAGAAACCCATTGTAGTTATTGACTTACACGGCCTCAACAGGAAGCGTATTCAAAAGCCAAATGGTGCTCAGAGAAAATGCATTCATGAAAGTAACGGTACGGTCTGTGATTTCATTTATATCTAGCACCTGCTCGATGCGACAGCATATGTAGTATGGCCGTTTGAGAACCGCCTCTCTGTTTATGACTGCCTGTGCGATTAAAACAGATATTTCTTCAAAGGATTATGCGAAGTTGCGTGCGATTTGATACTAAGTCAGGCTACGTGATTGAGTTTACCCTAGAGATGTAATTGAAACATATAATTACTGGTAACGAAACAAATAGCGAGATTTTGTATCCTCTCGTGACTCTGCGTACGATTCTCAACAATTGGGCCGCATACGACTCATGTGTATCGAGACCCGGATGAATAATTCTTACATATAGCATTTCTGCAAGGTCCCGTAAAGTGCTTCTAAAATTTCTCCTAACAAGGTTAATAATCCGTGGTGCTTTAAGAGTTGTGTTATAAATATGAGAGTTGCATGTTAAGCCTGATAAAAACGTAGTTTATCAATTTTAAATTGTGATACACGAGCCGTGATTGCATCATTCAACAAGTACTAAGCATATTACGGTTTGCTTCAACGTGGAAGTGTAATATGTTTGCACGGTATTGCTTTTCAGCCATAAAACATGGGTTACAGCAAGGATAAATTTTTTTTGAGCGCACTTTGTAGTACTATGTCATCCAGCACCGTCGTGATTTTCACTGCATAAGGTGATATTATCAGCATGTAACGTAATTCTAAACGTAGTTCCTTCACAAGTATTATTACCTAGATCAAAGACAGCAGGTCTATGAACTGGCCCTTAGGGACGCCAGATGGCGAGGAAACTGTAGCTTATGCTAGTTTGTATTGGAATTTTCAGGATATACCATCTAAAAAAATGAAAAGTGGAAATGTAAATTATAACACATGTGTTTGCGTATAGTAAAAATTGGTTGCAGCATTAGCAGTCTGTAGACTGCATTATAAAGTAAAAATACCATTGTTTGTCCAATTACATGCTAGGATACGCGACTAGTTGTAATAGGAGCCCGTATCAACAGCACTTTTTCTGCCGCCACATTGAAACAGCTTAAAGTAAAATCAACCGAAAACAAGCCTTCCTAAAATTATATTCTGTTAATATTTCAGCTTTGGAGGCATTCAATATGAAATCAAAAACGCAAATGCGGCTATCACGCGATGAAATACCTCCGGTTCAGCTGACTAGATCTAATAACACAATTGGAGAAGAGCTTGTGCGGAGCCTGGTATGGTCAATTCTTGAAGCGTCTGCTATTCGCCCCTACCCCATCCCTCTACGACAGATGGCTGGAGTAAGAAGAAAAGTCAATATATTATTATCCGTAAGAATCACTGCCTAAACATACAGGCGCCACACTGTTGCCGCATCGTTCCACTACTGTACTGAGCACACTGAGAACATGACGAGGTTCACTCATAAGGCGAAATTAGTTCAAAAGTTTCGGAACCATTACGTATTGCAAAAATCACTACGCCGAGAGTTGCTCGCTAAAAACAACCGAATGCAATCTGTCAAACATAGCAGCTCTGGAAAAGATATGCTTTAGTTCAGATATATAGAGGCACTAGTCTCTATTCAAATATTGCCTTGCACATCACGAATACTTTGGCATAGGCAACAGTATTTTATTATACACAAATCATGAGAGAGCCTTCGACTGACGATTACTTAAGAATAAAACAAAAATGAAATATTACATAAAGTTTAATAAAAAGGAATGATATCAAAATGGAATAAGAAAGTGTCAAGGACAGTGAAAAACAATGTAACGGCAAATACACCGCGAAAAAACTGCGATGCAACTTATTTCGCTCCCCGGTACACGGCTGGTGTCGTACACCAGTGGTTGGACTACCGTTATTCCTGCAACCGGAAAAAGCGACAAATTGTAGTATTTCTCGTCATCGATTTGTTTCAATTTCTCCGAACAATTGTTTTTATTACAACAGATGTCTGCCCCTAATTATGAGAAGCGTCCAGGCGTAATAATAAATACAAGTCCTGTGAGACAGGAGCCTAAACAATTGGAGATCCTTTTTTGAGTGCAAGGGACGTTTTTCATGAGATATTTCTGACGCAGGTCATCAGAGCATTGAAAAGAAACACTGTTCTAAACAACTACGCAATGTGCATTTCAAGTATAGACCTGGTAAATCTTACTATACGTGAGAAAGGTGAATGAATACAAAGGAGTAATTGTCTCTGCTAGCGCATCAGGCTGAAGCATAATGACAACATAATGCCAGTACTTAGACAAGTAAAATTTAATGGCTTGACGCACTGCTCAGGCACACTGCGAGTCTCGGCTTATGCTATGAGTTTTGCGTGGCAATTATGAACTCCAGAATTATAATAGATCTGTTGGAAATAAGAGAAGAATAGTGATAATCTGAGTTATGCAAATTATCACAACATATGAATATGCGTTAAAACGACAGCTTTGTTCCATTTCATAGTCAATCAGTTTTCCTTATCGCTGAACAGTGATGTAATAGCTCCATTGGATTATGCTTGTTTTAGAATATGCATGTAACTATAACGCATGTATTCAACTTTTTGATCGTGACTGCAATAAGTAGTACTTGATACTTAATAAAGAAGTGTCACACTCACGTTCACTTATCCTGTACAGGCAAAGTCGAATATCTAGATATGTTTCTCAATGCAGGAATACTGCATTAAGCTCCAACGATGCCCATGCACATATCGTGCAATATGCTTGCTTTTCCTAATCGCAAGTTTTTTCCATGGTTTGAGAGCCTCGTTAACTACAATATAGAAGAGATAATTTTACTACACATTGCGAGGAACAACATGTGAGAAAGTATCAGTTTTCCAGATAGTATGTAGTGAGCAGCATTCCCGAAGTGACGACTCTCAATGTGAACAGCAAGAAGCATTTGAAGTATTGCCAGCTTTTGGGTACACCGTACATGAGCAAAGACACTTGTGTGACTTTCTGAGCATAAGTACTATGAAAAGCAGCAAACATCAAATTGCAATAAATTGGCCGCCACAAGGCATTACCACTGGAACTGAAATGACAGGTCTGCAGAATATGCAGCTTGACACAACAAAATAGAAAAATATTCCGTCATTAGCAGAGTCAAACGGACATCACAAAGTTAGAATAGGACACGAAATATTGCTGTCTTTGAGGTAGAAGCAATGCCCAGCCTTCTAATAGCGTTTCTTGATTTGTAAGGACTACATAAAGCACCAAATAGGTTTATTCACCCTGAAAAATGTATGAATGATGCCTAGCTTGTTACCGCTTTTACTGGTGTCTCAGAGAAAGACCTCCCCACTGCAATTGCCTACAAGAAGCTATACTACAAAGCGTATTTCGTTTGAATTTAGCAGCCTTGCACAATAACAAATCAAGCCAGCACAAAGATAATCCTACAAAATGTAAAGATGTTCGCAAGCGAAACAGTTTGCTGAATGTGAGTAGATTCCAGGAAGAGCCAAATCACCAGCATCTTTAAGTAACAAATCCCACACGACTATTTTTCGTATTCAAAAGCACTAGATTTATTCAATGCAGCAACTGCTCGTCTTTTTCTCACTTTCATTTTTTTCTTCACTTTTTTCTGAAAGGCCTGGTAATATCCAGCATACTTATACAATAATAAAGGGCACGTGCAAATACGCACAATAACTTATCAATAAGTGAAAAAATAACCGAACAAAGAGAACATGTGCCTATAATAAAAACAAGTCTGCATAAAACGTTTTGAAACAGCTTGGGAATTGCATTAGGAAGGAGCATTACGCTCAGCTGTGTCGAGTAGACAATTACAATTTAACAAATGCAGGTCATCATTATCGTGTTCATCCGCCTTATTCTGCACCCAATGCAACGAAGATCTCAACAACGATCCCTACCTTACACTTGATGTCACTAAATTAAGCCTCCAGCTTTCCTAATTTTATTTTTCACTTGAATTTCTGCCATCCTCGACTGTGCTTCTGTTCCCTTGGCAGCCAATGTCCAACTCTGACGAATCACCAGACATCTTTCGGCGATTTTGCACAACAAGGATTGCAGAACTTAATTATTTTTTCTTTTATTACGACTAGAATATCGGCTAACCATGTTGCTCTCAAACTGTCGCTGCTCCCTTCCTATCTGTTAATGTTATGCCAAATATATATCATTTCATCGCTCATTGCTCATTGCGCTATCCCTTTTTTAACTTCATGCTTTTTTATTACCTTCAAGTTTCCGCTCTATATCTTAGAAGCGATAGAATAAATAATTATACACTTAGTTTCGAACGATAGTAGCGAGCTCCTGGTTATGGTTTGGTAATGCCTGCCGCATCCGCTCCAATCCTTTTTTGTGCATCTGTAAATGATAGTGCAATGATAATTGTCCTCACTTTGCAATTTACCTAGGTAAATATATTGCGGCATAGATTACAGGTGCTAGCTGCAGATCTAAAATTCCTGTATTTTTTACAGGAAATTGAACAATAATAACGTCTTCTCCTTATTCAACTACAATCATACTTGTACATTTTCTCGGTTAATGTACACCGAAACGCACCATATATTAGAAAAGGCGGAGATAACAGTGAAAACAAAATGGGACTGGGGAACGAATAGTCTGTGCCGGATTGTAGCACATGATTGTGATTTTGTCTCTGATATACTGAAAACGTCTAAAGGAATTGGGAACTACAGATATATGCATCAATATGCTACTACATATAAGAACCAGTGTGTTAAGAAAAGTTCAATTTTATGTTATATACAAACGAAATAGATCACTAGGAAGCAAGCACTCGAAAAAAAAGGATAAATGAATGAAAAACACCGTAGCAACTGATTGCGACGCAACTTTATTGCATGTAATAACTCATCAGCGTTGTAAGAGCTGTACAGTTGCTAACGTGTGACCATAATTATTTGTGATCAACTGTATTAACGCTACACAGTGCAGGGAACTGGAACAGGCGTGTGAAGAGTAACCCTAACAGTTCCACAACAAAAATTGAGAAGATACTTGCGCTGAGCTATGGTAAATAATTACCAAACTGCAATAACAAAACGCTAGAGATACAATTCTGTCATAATGCTTAGTTTAAGAAAACGAAGCAACAACTGACAGTGACTTACCCGAGTGAAGCAGCCGAGTCGCACTGTCGCGGCTTGCGGACCGTTAGCCAGACGTAATGAGCTCACATTATCCAACGGTTTAATCCATTTACTTATACTGGTCTCAATGCCAATTACGTATGACGCTCTGGACACTAAGGAGTGTATACCCACGCTTACTTGTTGTTCAAATATTCAGGCTTCGATTTTGAAAATTACGAATTGCAAAAAAAAAAACGAGAAACCGCGCTGGGCAATGAGAACTTCCCTCGGCTATCACATCTAGGGCTTGCAATAATCCGGATTGTACCCTCAAACAAGCGTCTGGCAAGCAGAAAATTATGAACATGTTTATGCCATTTAGCATAATAATAAAAAACGCGGCTATGGTCGAAAATAAGGTGCTTTAGAACTCGGCATTATGGCCTCGGCGAACTCGTGGCAGTGCCATTGCGTTTACCGACTCAAGTATTTAAAGGTATCGCCTAGAAGACTGGCTATCGTTGCTCCGACGCAGCCATTGCTCTAGAGGATTAGCTGATGACGACTGATTAAATTTTATGGCCAACGGACACCGAAGAAAAAATAGCAGCAATATTGCGTATTTGTCTAGAGCAAATATTATGGAGATAAGTATAATAACAGGGAAGGGTCGTAGTGTTACGAGTGAGGGTGCGGACTGGCAATAATTTAGTTTTCTTAAGGAAAATGACTTGCTTAGTATAGAAATAATACCTAGGAGTCACTAGCATTCGACGTTTTCTCATACGAAAATTGCATTGAAATCGGTGAGGTGGTTTGGCAATGCAGTAAATGTATTCTATTTTAGTGACGTACCATTCATATAGCACAATGCCTTCGCAATACCATTCTACAAAGATGTCCAAGCATAAAGCATCGGCCATGTATACGCGTAGAATGCATATCAAGAAGAGATCAAACAGAAGGTATACTGCAATCGTCAGCACGTCAAGAAAAAGTATGCATCTGAAAGACATGAAACGTAAGTAACGCTTTAGATAGCAATTGCTTGTTGTAGCATTACCTGCTACAAGCGGTCTCAAACTGAGTCAAGTAAGCTATTAACCAGTGGCAATTATCAGAGCCCTGGTAACGGAGACCTATCGTAAAGACTTTATTTCCCAACTTGCTATTGCTGTGTCCATCAAAACGCCTATTTTTCAGCTCGGCAAGTTATACTTGCAGACCGGAAAAGTTATACACTTCAAATAGCCGGCGAACGCTCGCTCCGTGTTTGTCTTGATGACGTTTTGAGAGAGCAGCGGCAACCTGCACTGTGCATGTTGCTCATTTGCGTTATTGTATATAATTATCAGTTTGCTTCAGTTGAACTTGGCCGTTTATGTTGGCACGCGGCTGCTCTTTTGCCGAAATACATTTGAAAACGTATACATCCGAAAGACATAAATCGTGTGCCGTTCTCTAAATGTCTATTGCTTGTTTTTGCATTAGCTGTAACAAGCTGACTGCAATTGCGTCAAGTAAGGTATCACGCAAATTTATTTAACTAGGCGCAAGTAAGGGCGATTCATCCCAAAAGCGTCTTTTTCCCAGCTTGCATAATCTATCAAGACATCTATATTTCGGAACGAGAAGACGTAGGTGGAGATCAGAGAATCTACAGACGTGAAGAAACTGAGCTACGGTTCCCTTCACTTTTGTCTTGGTGACGTTTTGATAAAGCAATGACATTGTGCAGCATACACGTCCCTCGTTTGGGTTAGTTCATGTATTCGTAGGATTGCTTGAGTTTAATTTGGTTTGTTATACTGTTGTACAAGCGATCCCATCAAGATATTTCATGCTTACCAAATATGCGGATAGCATATCCAACCCTGACATATCGGCTGTCGTAATCTTTTAGTTTGAAAACAGCATGTACACGTGTTCAACGAAAGTTGACAGGATTTAAACATAAAGAACGGCATTGGTAAGACGACCTAGGCATAGTAAGCAAAATTTCATTTGCTACCAGCTATAGAAGTTTAGCTGTACAGGCTCGACTGTCAAATCTTCTATACAGCAGAGAAATTTGCGCGCTCTCGAGTTGTTGATTTAGGACTATGGCTGGCACCTTTTAGCAAAGCAAATAAGTATGAGAGGTAACTAAATCTTTCACACAGATCATTTATAGTATAGAAAAAGCAATGCACACAATGTGACATACTTGGACAAAATAATTTGAATGCAAAAGTTTGCTTACAAGATTGAACAGAAAAGACAATAGGACACAAACAGCCGCAGTTTTGAATGCTGCTAAACTGATTAAACAATTTTAGGGAATCAGATAAAAGTTCCACACGAACAGCATCAGTTTTTACGTGCGCATATGCCCGAATGAATTCTCAATCAAAGAGTCGGCAATGTCGCATGCACGGTTCACAAGCTGTATATCTGCGAAGATGTATACGCGTACCTATATAAACCTGTACAATGTAGAAAATAACGAAGATAAAAGGCGGTGATATAATGCAACTAGCTTTGCTCATGTCCAAGCTTAGCAGCGTGACATCTGCAAAATTTTAAAAATGCAATCATGAGGGCTTCATAGGCGCTAACACAACACGTAATGTTCTTTCTTCCATGTGAAAAATGCTTGTTACATTTACAATAAATTCTCTCTCAAAATAACACCGACGTAATGAAATGCCGATATTTAGCAAGTTCGAAATATCACATAATTTGACATTTCAGGTGCTTCTAGGAAAGACAAAACGGGACAAGATCGAGGGAAGCCGGTTTTGATGTATCACACTTGAAATAAATAAGGTAGCACGGAAAATTGCATATTTTCCCCACATGCTATCGCTAATCTTCGCATATACATGGCCTACATCAGATAATGTGTAAGTGTGTTGGGAACATGTTAATAAAGTATAAAGTTACCAGTACAGAAATATATATATAGTTGCATATCTGGTGGGAAATTTCGTGTATTTATTTATTTTCGTCTCTGCAGTCGCCGAAAGAGCATTATAGTAAGGGGACAATATATTTGGGTTTGGAAAAATGGCGCAAGCAATCGAACAACAGCAAAAGCTGCAAGACTAACTGTGGCACAAAAATGCAGCAGATAGAAATATAACAAAAACGTGGGCAACTACACGACAAAACGAGGAGTGAAACAGAGCTTTGTTCTTCGCAGACTGTTTACCAATTTGAGTTCCTACAAAAGAAAAACAATTGAACATTGTAGTAGGTTGTAGGAAGGATAATATGCTTGGGTTCTGGAAAAAGTGCACGAGATATGCAAAAATGTTGCATAAAAATGCAGGATATACAAATATAACGAAAATGTGGTAAAGTACTCCAGAAAATCAGTAAGCAGCGAAACATAGCTTTATTCTTTTCAGGCTATTTGTCCATTTCAGTTTGTACAAAAGGAACACGATAGAACATTTGTTGGAACGGTGACGCACTAGGCTTGTAGGAGAGATAATATATATGTATTAGGGAAAAATGGCGCAAGCATTGCAACAAAAACAAAGGACACAAGACATACAAAACTGTTGCATTAATATGCAGGTAATATAAATATAACAAGAACATGGTCAAGTACTTCAGAAAAGTAGTGAGCAGGGAGACAAAGCTTTGCTCTTTTTAGGCTATTAGTCAATTTAATTTACACAATCGAAAAACAATTCAACATTGGTGGGAACCGTGAGGTAATAGGGTTGTAGAAAAGGTACTATATTTGAGTTCGGGAAAAACTGCGCAAATTATGAAATAATAACAAATGGCGCAACATATAGAGAGTTGTTGCATAAAAGTGCGGGAGATACAAATATAACAAAAGCTTGATCAAGTACTCGAGAAAAGCAGTAAGCAGTTAAACAGAGCTGAGTTAAACAATTTGAGTTTAAACAAAAGCAAAATATTTGAACACTGGTTTGAACGCCGATGCATTAGGTTAGTAGGAGGGATAATATATTTGAATTCAAGAAAAACGGCACAAGCAATGAAACAACAAAAGGCGCAAGACATACGGAACTGTTGCATAAAAATGCAGAAGATACAAATATAACAAAAACGTGATCAAAAACTACAGAAAAACAGAAAGCAGTCAACCAGAGCTTTGCTCTTTTCAGGCAATTTCTCAACTTGAGTTAAAGAAAACAAAACAATTGAACATTGGTTTGAACGGTGATGCACTAGGGCTGTAGGCGGGATGATATATTTGAATTCGGGAAAAACGGCGCAAGCAGTGAAACAATAAAAAAGGCCATAAGACATACAGAACTGTTGCATTAATATGCAGGAGAAACAAATATAACAAAAACATGGTCAATTGCTCCGGAAAAGTAGTAAGCAGGGAAACAAAACTTTGCTCTTTTTAGGTTATTAGTCAATTTAATTTATACAAACAAAAGCAATTGAACATAGGTGGAAACAGTGAGGTACTACGGTTGTAGGAGGTAGGTGTCTCTGTTTGTGGCTATGCGAGGAATATATAGATATATATATATATATATATATATATATATATATATATATATATATATATATATATATATATATATGCCTTACAAGGAGCATACGCAGTACGTGCCAGATGATGCTAAATCAGGCCATGCGAAAGACCGTTTTATCGTAGTTGTGAGAAATAGAAAGATATTTGCTACCGACAAAATTAGCAGTGCCATTTTTATCCATTTACAGCTGTGTATACGATGCTGCAATTGTGTTCCAATACGACTGATGCCTATTAGGGGATCTGTCGTATAGTTGTTAGATATAGCGTTTAACTAACTTCCTGTGAGGCGCCCGTACAACTTCTCCTAATGAGGTGAATCCGTGCCGTCTTAAGGGTTATGGTATAATATACGAAATCCAAGTCAGGTCATGTAAAGACTTCAGTTCTAGATATCTAGCTTGTGGTACGGCAGCGATGACTGTTTCATTGAACTGATATTGAGCGTTTAATGTTTTACGTTTATTGAAGAGAGAATGCGTTTGCGCTTTCATACAATAAAAGTCATAAGCACCGACTACAAAAAGAATAAATTATATTCATATCAGTTTAAAGCTTCACCTGATCGGCACCGCCTTTAGTTTCTCTGTATATTATGTCACGATCACAGTATAACCTTATTTTAGAGGTAATTCTTTTACCAGTATGCTGTATAGGCAAAAACATCAAAGTTCTGCGAACAAATTCTTCTGAAATGCCTGATGACACAGAAACTAGCTTATTCTACGCTATCTATCACAATCCTATGCGATAAAACGGTTTAAAAGGTATAAAAGTGATAAATACAAATTATGCACAAAGCACATTTTAAAAACTGATTTCTTCGTCTCCAGGGTTCTGATTCCTTTTTGAAGTAAAAATATTATTACCCGGCCTGTTACATTCCCGCAAGCGCGAGGAGCTGTAGTAGCCATAGCTTCTGGTGGCACTTTCTTCTTCCACTTCATCGTAACATGCTTTAGTAATATCTATACAAGGCTAATCTTTCTGGTTTTCTATACCCTTAATTTTTATAGCATTTCAGCTATTTATTTGTTAAGACTAACATGAGTACAGCTTGCAGGCTGTCAATGGGATCAGGTAAGCTTACTATATTCAACAGCAGACTTCAAAGAGATCTTTTGAAGTGGCTTATATTGTAGTCTCTTGAAGCGTTCTAAGATAGCACCTCGCCGCCAATTACCATAGCTGACATCAGTAAGACCAAAACAGAACATTTAATTTCAATAAACAGCAAAAATCTTGTTTTTGTAACATCACGCCTCCGATGTACTAAGTGAGCGGCGAGCAGGACAAGGTACTCTCAATATGAAAATTTCCTTCCTTGGAGCCTTTAGGTATTGAGCAAATCATGAATAACACTGAGATTTTTTCACAAGGAATGCCGAAATATTGTCTTATAAAATTGCAGCCATGGAATGAACTTCTAGTTTAGCGCAGGTATCTCGATGCAGTGATATATACTGAACACATATTGCAGCTCATCATGAATACTTTCGCACAGGGAACTGCTCCGTTAAATAAGCTGAATAAAAGAGCCTTCAATGGACGCTTCCTTAGAAATAAACGAGGAATGTAGAACAATGAAGAATGTAAAAGAAAAGGAAATACTGTCCAAATGTGGTAAGAAAGTGTCAAGGGAAGTAAAAAATATTGGGTTCCCATACTGGAACAAGATTAAAGGAAATCACTTCCTTGACATGTTCATGGCAGGTACTCATCTCCCAGTGGCTGCTCCATTATTTTTCCTGAAATCAGAACAAACCTTAAATTGAAGTCCTTGTTTTGGGTACTACCTTCGGCTTCTCTAACAAATCATGAATAGTAAAATGGATGGCCAACCCTTCTGATAACAAGTAAGCAGAGTCGATGACAAGGATAACAGCTGTCAGACAAAAGTCTAAAAATTTCTGAAAGCTATTTTAAGTGCAAATAAATTGTGATATTAAATAATTTTGGGGCAGAGCATATTAGTGCCGACAAGGAACACCGTACTAGAATGCCATGTAATAGACAATAAAAGTGAAACGCCGGTAGCATATTTCTTATGGTGCGCATCAGAAAACGGAATACATGGACTTGACTCACTATTGGCACAAATGTAGTAAGCAGCAGCATAGTACCCATATGATACAAATTATTGGACTAAGTGATATTTATCGGTTTGATGAAATGTTATGGCTCGCTGCAATTCTCTGCAAAACAGCGTGTGGTGCTCCTTTGGAACGATGAGTGACATTTCAAATGGTTTATGAAAATCTCCATCAGTCACTTTGTGACAATTATTATAGGTTTAAAAATTTTTACTTGATATATTAGAATATTTCCATTTAGTGTGAGGTGAAGCGAAGTTTTATTCAAAGTATAGCAGTTTTACAGTACGCTTTAGGAGAAGGGCAAATGGCAAAATGCCTGACGAGGCCCATTCCCCTACAACCAGTGCTCGCACTGGACAGAAAGCAGCAAGGACACCCCGCAACATAGCGAATGTAAAGCAGGGACAGTTTCACATTATAAAAGCACGCAATGAACATCATGTAGCATCTACGTTTACGTGGCACTTGCACTGAATACGTATACTACTATTTCCTACGCAGCAAGCACTTTATAATGCTCTCTTTGTAAGCCCTAAAGGAAGCACTCAGGTAGGTGAGGTATTCAATGTGTTTCTTTGTGCGAAGAAAATGTATGGATTGAAATTCAAACGTTTGTACTCCAAGTTCGGTCTTGGAGTACAAACGACATGTACTGAAATTGAGACATGTCTGAACTCAATTTATTTGTGGATTGTATCTTAAGTTTGAAACAATTATACCTTTAATAATAGCTGCATGTTATGACTATATTGTGGGCTATATAGGTGGGCTATTAGTTGTTTTCTAGTCGTTATACTCAGGGTATTAAAATGTGTGCCAATGCTCTCAGAATATTGCACGTTGGCGACAGCTCTTACTTACCTCTTTTGAAAAATAAAGAGTGAATTTAAGTTTGTATAACTCCTATGAGCACAGGCCTACAAACAGTAGTGCAGATGAGATTGAATGAGCGTAAAGTTTTTTCTTTAGCCATAGAGACAGACTGGCCTTAAATTGTTGAATTATCGGTATAGATCGAGAACTTTTTGCGCGGATGTTTCTAACGTGTTCTGTGGAAAGTTGTTCATGAACAGTGCCACCAGGGAATTTAGCCAATGAGACGCGTTTAGTTACATTGCTCAAAAGTGTTACTTCAAGATTATGGCTAACGTGTCTGTGTTTATTTTTAGGCTTGAAGAACATGTACTTTGTCTACTTAAAATTTAGTTGAAGCCAACTGAGACTGAGCCACATTTCCAATTCATTTCACCATGCATTCGCATTTTTGATAATAAGATTCCCACTATACCCGCTAAAAAGCACGTTGACATCGTCTGCATATACGTGGAAAAGCAACAGAGTGAGCCCCAAGATTCAGCCCTGCGGTGCACCAACGTCGATAGATTTGAAAGGTGAAGAAAAGCCATATATTTGTGTGCATTGCAATCTGGACGTTAAGTAACTAGTGAATAGCGACAGTTCTGTTCCTCTTATACCATAGGAAGGTAATTTACAAAGCAGTATCCCCTGGCTTATTGAGTCGAATGCCTTCTTGAAATCCTCAAGCAGCCGAAGGGTAAGCAGGCTTTTTCGATATTGTTAATAATGTCCTCTGTCCGGCTAATTGATGTCGTTTCAGTTTACGTTCTTTTTTGAAAGCCATATTGTTCCTCTGCAATAGCCTTTTTCTTATGCAGAAAATCAGCCTGACGTTTATAACAGCTTGAGCAATTTTAGAGAACATGGGAGCGCAGATATAAGGCTATAATTATTGCGGTCATTCTAGCTGCCATTTTTATTAATGACACACTCTGGCGATTTCTAACTGTTCATAAATTTTTTCAAGTTGAAGCACTTGATTATATATACACGAGAATAGTAGTATTATTGTATCACATATGCCTATTATGGTTCCAGCATTGTCAATTCAGGTGGAGCTCTTATTCTTCAGTAATGCAATATTATCTTCAAGTTATCTAGTACTTGTGGGAGCAAAAAATACTGTTTTCAGTGCATTCCCTTTCATAATATGCCTCGGATCGGCATAGATGGTGGCCTTAGCATTGACTTTTCTGACTTGTAATACAACTAGAAATTGACGAGCTTTTTTCATAGAGCACTGCAGACCAATCTATCTGAAATATCAATTCTTGAACATAAAGGAGTGTATCATTGTTTGTTTTTCTGTGTGTTGAGAACCGCCCTACTTTGGGCGGTTTTTGTTGAGTTTTGAGAAAGGAAACGAAAAATGGGAGATGATCACTTAGATCGGAAGCAAGAACACCTGAGATGACGTAGGTGTACAAGTAGTCCATGAAGCAGAAATTTACAGGTTTTCAACTTCTGCAGTAACTCTCGCGGGCATATTTATAACATTTCTACAGTTATTAGCAATTACATTACAACTAGCATTTACATCAGTTAAATTCTGGCTGGCTGTACTCTCAGTCTGAATATTGATGTTGAAGACACCATGTATAAGCAGGCTTTTGTTTGCATGTACCATGAACTCTACGTTTGCTAATTATACCATAGAAACTTGTTCAGATCACCCGAAGGCGGTAGGTGCACTAAGATATATATAATATATGATTCAACAGCGAACATTTCATCTTCATATCGCTCAGCATACAGAAATATATATTCCTCTAAGTTTATCAGAACACAAGATAACAATATTGTGGGTGTTATGCACATAATCCAAACATAAATATTGCCAGGCAATAGTTGGTACAACAACAGCTAATGAGTTTTATTATCTGTGCAGAGTGATGTCCTGATTGATTTGTACATTGATTTGTGCTCATTCTTGAATACGCATGTAAATCTAAGCTGAATAAAGCGTTGTTTTTCTGGTTTCGATATGTTTGTACTTTGTCAATAAATGCGGAAGTGTTACTCACACAGTCCTTAATGTTCTGCCAGGAGGAGTCGAAGATTTGCGCATGTAGATCAAAAACCAATGCATTGGACTCCTACGAAGTCTGTGCAGAGGGTATGCCATACGTTTACTATGTCTGACTTGAAGTTCCTGCCACTGTTTGAGAACTGCACACAAAAAAAAGATATCATGTTATTTCAGCATTGAAAGGAACACGGTGTTATGTTGCCTTAGTTTCCAACATATCTGCATATGAGCTGCATTCCTGAAGTAATGACTCTCGAAGTGAGCAATATGAAACATTGTTGGGAATACTAGCATTAAAGTGCCATGTAGGCGAGTCACTACATGTCACTTTCTGAGTACAAGTGATGTGAGAACCAGCAAGCAAAAGAACTTCATGATCAGACACTTTTCTCGAAACTGAAATGATAACGCTGCAACACTTACATCTGGAGACAACCAAAGCTGTAAATAATCAATGATTGCCACAAAAGTGATAAAATATGGTTAAAGTCGGGCAGCAGATACTGTGGTCTTCAATATAGAAAATACGCCCAGCCCAGTCTGTTTTTTTTTGTAATGATTGCATAAAGCACCACAAAATGATTTATCTTCACATATATGTGAGTGATGCCTAGCTTGTGCCTGTGTTTGCGGGCTTGTCTAGCACACAAAGCTCCATATTACAGTTATGCACGACAGGTAATATACCACAAAGCTGATTCCGTTTGAAGCTAGCCATGTTGCACAGTATTGAAAGGAAGCAATCACATTGATTAGCATAAGAAGATGCAGGAATATGGCGTTAAGTGAAGCGGCTTATAAATGGGACTTTTAAATGGAAATTATAGAGGCTGACTACCAATTTTCAATACTTGTTCTCTTGCCAGGCTATAAATGCCTTTTGCATAATAATACTAAACCTTCCCCTTACGCATTCAAGAATAATGTAAACCTAAACACAAATTACATATCTTAACAAAAAACACTAAGAGTTGAAAAAGAAAATGGAGTATGCAACGGTTCTAGTAGGCGTCAGAATGTAACACATAAATGCGTCCTTTTCTGTCACTGCATCATTTAACATTAACATTTTACATTTAAACATTTTAAACATAATACAAAAAAATAAGCCAGTAAGCTAGAACTTTCATGAAGCTAGTATTTTTGCCCAACCTTGAAATTAGCCGATGACGCAGCTATGTATAACGATACAGAAACATGCTCACATGTGAAGAGACTTGTTGAATGCGAGTTGATGCCGAGAAAGCGCCACGTCTACAGCATCCTAAACTTGCGACAGCGCACTGCTGCCCTCTATCTTCGAAAGTAGTGGATGTATTCAGTGCAGCTAGAGCTCTCAAACTTGCGCTTTATTTTTTCTCAAAACTGCATCATCCTTCCCGAAGGCATGCAAGGTATCTGAAAATAAAGAAAAGAATACCTCATAGGTAAGTATATACAACCAAATGGTGAAGAACATATTTTTATAATATAATACCAGTCTGTTTGTAAACATTTGAAGACACGCTGAGAATTGCCTTTAGAAGATGTATTATGCTCAACTGCGCGAAGATTGCAATTCAACAAACACAAATCATTATTACGATGAACCAGTTAGTTGTATCCCTAGCAGGACGAAGCCCTCTCCCAGTGATCTCCAGCTTTTTGAGCTAAATGATTCAAAGCTTTCACCTACAATTTTTTTTTAATTTCAGCGCCTTACTCAATTATCTGATGTACTTGACTACGCTTCTCATCTCTTGGCACCCATTCTGTAATTCAAACGCTCCAATATGAGCGGTCTTCTGCTTTTTAAGCTACAACCATGCTCTTAAACTTATATATATTGGAATTAAGAAAGAATACTGACGGGGCTGTACAACGGCTGTAACCTGTGTCCAAATGTAAGAAGTAAAAGTGTTCTTTTGTTAATGAACAACTAAAATGAAAAATAGGAATCAGTGGAAATAAGTAGCAGCATGCTAGTAAATATAACAACCAGTCTCTGATAAAGCGACGTAACGCTTTAAAGTAGATGCTCGAAAATAAGACACTATGCTACAAACTGTTTGTACAAACAGACACTATGTACAAACGTTGAAAGGAAGACACCTCAGCAAAATGTAGTGTAGGAAGGTTAGCAAATTTAGAAACTCAGGAGAGTTTTGTGTCGTTTTACGTCAGATCATACTATTACCTAATCACTTATACTAACACTACAAAACGCGCAGAGCTGGTAAGGGCGTGCGTTAAGTAACAGTACTCTTTAGCAAAACTAAGAAGCCACTTGTGCCGGAGTAGGTTGAGTAATTCGCAAAATAACTAAAATAATAATGCACCCACAAAATTGTTCTAACGCTTAGTGTAAGGAAGATGAAGAAGCCACTAAACATGACTTACCTGAGTAAAGCTGCCGAGTCGCATGGTTGCTGCGTGTATACCTCAATACCGACGCAGTAATGATAAATTTTCCAATGCTTCGGTCCTGCAGCCATCCTGATGCAACAACACCTGGTCTCATTGTCGTTTCGTGAATCATCGTCGGAAGACGCCAAAAAAATGGCTGGAGACGTTTGAAAGGGTCTTTACGTTGAACACATGGAACGCTGAAGACAAATTCCGGCACGTATGTTCACTTTGGAATACGCCACAAGAACCTCGTTTGAGAAAAGGGAGACCATCCTAACGACGTGGCACCTGTTTTGTGGCGGCTTCCGCAACATCTTCACGAGTGTTGTTCGTTTAAGAGGCTCTAGTTCTCTGGGAACCCAACTATGGCTTCTGAGCGAGAACGTCGCGTTGTTCACGGAGCAGATGACTCGTCTGTTTGGCCATGCCGACCTGAACGTGTCTGAAAGAAAGAAAGTTACGTTTCTCGTGCTAGGTGTGAAAGCTCTTCGCCGAGTTAATATGCAACCTGCCCATGGCCATCGCTGAGTCCCTGTCGGAGGCCAACACTATCAAGAATACGCTCGAGATGCGCAGCAGGCGGTACAACCACCGCACGTTCACGGAAAACTACGCCAAAGCTCAAGCACTAGCCACCCACAAGTTGCGCGAGGCTTTCACAGCTTTCGGGCGCCAGGACGTACAAAGCATGCTCGTAAAGCCGCAGTCTCAAGTGGCTTGAATAGCTGACGTTGTTCGCAAGTCATTTAGAGGTAATCAAGCGTTTCCGATGGGCAGCGCGAATCGCTGGAGCCCCAACGAATGTTATGGCCCACGCAACTGTCGCCCGCCATGACATTCCTCCGCCACTCCCGCGCCTGTGCCAGGACCCCATGTCGCCGCGATTCTTTCGCCAGACGCTGCTGCCACCACAACCAGCACGCCCACTTGAAAGACCACGCAATGGCCCGTGGAATACAGACATATGATGCAGTACCAACCGCGACCCACTTTGTAATCAGAGCGGAGAAGCGGGCCACATCAACCGCCGGTGCCCACTCAGCAAGATGAGATTAAGGGGGTTTGCGTTCAAGCTACCCCATCCACAACAATGTCAACAATCACGCGACATTGGTGACTACCTCGTAAAAACGCATCGGAGATTCCGGCTACATTCCGTTTGGCCGTCACCAGTGCTTTACTTCTCGGCGCAACACTGAACATGCAGCAGTCCAAATCATGGTTGATCTGTCAGGTCAGATTCGGAAACCTGAAAGGAGCCACCAATGGAGGTGCGGTTGAAGTTGCGTTGCTCGGAATGCCGAAGATCCTTTGCCGCCGTAGACGGTGCTGCAAAAACCATCCGAACGACGCGGCAACAACACTCCACCTTCCAGACAGAGACTACAAGCAAAGGAAACATCGCTGAGGCAGGATTTGATGACGAGATGCTGCACTGGGACGATGCTATGCAGACATGACATTACGCCCCGAGCTCGCTGCAACGCACAAAACTTGTGACTCTTGTGGACTACGAGCCGACTATTGCAACATTATTGAATCTTTAATGGTAGAAGTTGAACAAGGCCAAGTCAAGACTACACGGAAATGCCTTTAAAGCCACCCCACGTCCCGTACTGGAGGACACCTAATAACGCCAACTGAAATCGGCACGATAAGCAACCACAACAGCCCAACAAGGGCACGACGATCGCATACATCGAGGAAACTGTGGAAACCAGTAATGGACTCGTCCTCTTGAACTCTATAGCATCTACCTTTACGGCCATAGTTACCGCACCAGCTTTCAGAATCAATCTAAGTCTCCACATAGGTGAGCAACAACAGCTCAGATGTATTGGGCACGACGATCGCATACACCGGGTAAAGTGTGGAATCCAGCAAGGAAGTTGGCCTCTCGGATTCTCCCACATCCACATCAACGGCCACAGTTCCCGTACCTGCTTTCAAACTCAATTTATGTCTCCTCATTGGACAGCAGTAACAGATCAAAAGTATTGTCTGACGACACAACGACTGCTTTTTACATCATCGAGGATTCCAGACATAGTAATGGCAAATTTTAGCATTATAACCGATAAAGGAGCTGGACCCTTCCATCAAAGTTTCTGAACGAGAACGGGAGGTGATGGAGCAACAACTTCAAGAAATGCTGGAGGGCGAATTCATCCAGCCGCCCAAGTGTTGGTGGGCGTTTCCTTTAGTTTATCGAAGCAGAAAGATGGAAATCGGAGTTCTCTTGCTTTGAATATCGTCACTCGAACGAGATCATGAAAAACGACGTATACCGTCACCCATGGATAGGCCACTCATTTAACCGACTCTGCAGTGCTAAGTAGGTTTTGTCAAGGATCTAAAGATTGACTACTCGCAAAGAGAAGTTGACGAGAGGGATCGTGAGAAGACCGCCTTTAACTCGCAGCACGGCGTCTACGAGTTCGAAATCGTGCCACTCCGGCTGTGGTCCGGACATGAAGCGTAACACTGTGTGATGGAGACAGTGTTGGCAAGCTTTAAGTGGCAGACCTGTTTCCTCTTCATGGATGACGTCGTCATTTTGGCGGGAAATATCGATGATCACGGTAGGTGGCTTGGCAGAGTACTAAAGGCCATCAAGTCATCTGGGCTCACTCTCAAACCGGGAAAGTGTCGCTTCACTTACGATGGGCTTCTGGTCCTGGGCCAGTTCATCAGCTGATGTGGAATCTGCCCTGATCAGCAGATGACAGGTGTCGCCGCTCACTTTCCATAGCCCGCCGACAAAAACGGTGTGCAGATTCTTGGCCTACGTGTCTAATACGGGACAGTGTCCAGCACCGAAGTATATTTCAAACATCGCCCCCCCCCCAAGCGTTGACCGATCTCACAAAATTCGACGTTGAGTGCACCTAGGTTACGAAGCAGGTCACAGAATTTGAAGAACTGAAACGACCCCTGGTGCTTGCACACTGTTGTAATCGCACCGCTGGCACGAGTTGTTGGAATCTCAGCGCTGACACCCGTTGTTGCAAATGGGTCGCAAGCCCCAAGGGTAGCGTTGGCCTGGCGGCCTGGGGCACAACTGGAAGCATCCGAAGGTCCCGGAAAAGCATGAGTCGACTGCTAACAGAACAACTTGTTTATTCTAGCATCGCAAAAGAGCGGGAGGTCAGGGCGACCGAAGTGGAGAGACGGGAGAGCACGTAACTCAACAGAAGAAATCGGAGCCTCTCTCGGCGTCCGGGAGCAGCTGCTTTTATACTCTCGCAGTTGAGGGCAAGAAGGAACGCCTCGATAGAGGTGCACGTGATGCGCCGCTCAGGCACGTTGAGACGAGTAGGTGACGCATCCGCCGGGCCGGCGCCGCAGGCCTCCTCGCTTCACAGTTGGGGGAGCTCCTCTCTCCGGCTGCCGCGCTTTGACAAGCGTGGGCACCAACATGCACACACACACACACGCACTTGAAGACACGTGGCATTGAAACATGCCTGGACGCGCTTGGCGGGGAGGCGTAGCGGCGGCGCCGAACGGGCCAAAATGTCCGCCGCTTTGAACGAAGCCCCGGCGTCCGTTGCATCCACGCCGGCTATACCGCGCGTCGTAGGCGAAACGTAACAACACTTAGAAGAAGACGCTGGAAGCGATATGCATGCTGAGGTAAGTAGCGTAGGGTTCAGCGCAGTGCTTTTACAGAGAAAATAAAGACATTGAAAGTGTTTTTTCTTACGCTAGCCTGTCGCAATCAAACGCGGAATGTAATTATTCTACGACGGAAAAGTGTGAATTGCCATTAATTTAGACACGGCTGAATTTCACCCATAACAACATGGCAGCGCCTAAAAAGTCGCAAGCGACCACCACGCATTGTGTTTGATTCCAAGTTGAAATAACAAAGAAACAATCATTCAGGTTAACTTGCGTGGGAGGGCCTTAGACTGAAAGAATTGGACATCACCGTGATTTGCACGTCCGGACGTAAACACTATGTTGCTCACCACCTGTCTCGCGCCTCCGTCGTCCCGCTGCTGCAAGGCGAACAACAAGATGAGACGTGCAGACGACTTCGCTGAAGAGCAACACGTCTCCTTCAATTACCATGCCTTGTAATGTACTTCGAAGACAAAAATTATTGTGTCCTATAGGTAAGCAAGCGTGGAATAAACGTCCTCCTAAAGAACTCCTGCCAAGTCCGCGCAAACTGCCTTCACGTTAGGCCTTCAGCATTGTAGGCAGAAGTTATGCACGCTCTGAATGATGATACATCAGGCGGGCAACATGGTGTTTGCATTTCGCTGATTGGATAGAAGTGAATTAGTATTGGCCACGCCAGAATACCGACGTCCCGCGTTCCCGGAATACATGGCGATACTGTCAGCAACGCAAGACATCTCCCAACGCCAGTGAGATTGCTACAGCCCATCGAACCTTCTTGCCTACCATTCCAGGAAAGTGGGATTGACCTCTTGGACATGTTCTGACGTCAACATCCGGAAATAAGGGGAACGTCATGGCTGCTGACTATTCCGCTATGCCGAAACGAAAGTCGTGCCAAATGTATTGCGACCGAAGTAGTAAAATTCTTGGTCGAGAATACCTTGCTACAACATTACCAACCGAGGAACGGCTTTACCGTGGAGTTTACTGAAGCGACTTTTCAATACAGCCAGGAAAGCCATACTAGGAGAACTTCCTACCACCCGCCGACGATTGCTTCTTCGCAGCGGCTCAACGAGACATTCGCCGACATGTTAGCAATATATGTCAAAATCGATAACAGCACGTGGGATGACATTCTTTCCGTGCTTAACCATCACTTAAAACGCGGCCGTGCAAGATACAACGCAAATAACGCCGTTCAAGATGGCATACGGAAGGAACCCTGCGACGGCACTCGTCGCCATGCTGCCGCACATCACCGACAAAGAGAACTTGGACGTCGTATTCTATCCACAGCACACCGAAGAAGGCCGACAGCTCGACCACTTTAGTATCAAAAACAAGCAAAGGACCGACAGACCACGCTACGACGCTACGTGGAATACCAGCTTGGTTTGGATTTGGATCCCAATACGCCACCGAAGACATAGTGAGCAGCTTTTGCCAGCTACTTCACGCTCTACAAAATACTCCTACGTATTGAGCCACTGAAACAGGATGCCTTGCAAGAGGACATTAATCATTCCCAGCGGTGCCGCTCCCGACGCGAAGTGGTCAATGTTGGGGGCCTTAATCCGTTTTACCGGCGGTAACAAACCTTGACACTTTATTTCATTGTTCCTACGCGTGCTTTTGGTTTTCGTTCTCATGTTATATGTGTAGCATCAGGACTATGCTTTAGAGCGGGGCGTGGACACGTTTGCTTCCGGACAGTACATTTCACCGGCTAACAAATGGTAAAATTCGCCGCACAGCGCAGGCACGCCTTTCTGTGTAGGCAGTTCCTCGGCTGTTGTCACTGGTTCTATCATTTGTATATGTTTTCTTCGAACTTTCTACATTAAAATTTGGAGTGCTAGAACTTACGCGAGTATCAGCAGATATGTTGGAGTGTTTCACGAGTCATGAATAAATAGTCAACGCGTTTGATCAACAAATTAGATTTCATATTATCGTCGACTATGCTCGCGGTTGTCTTTGCGATTGAGTTTTGTTGAGCACTAAGTCGCCTAATAAAGCGACCGTCGTTAGCGGTGCTTGACAATAACTGTTCTCCGTCACGACAATGCAACACCCTTGTAAGTACAAATTGCTGCGTCAGCAGCGTGTCGATTGCATCATAAAGCAAGAAAACACCATTATTTGTGCTGTTGCAGGGTAGATGATGCGAAGCGCACTGCAGTTCTCCTCTAAATAGTGTATGCTGTTTGCATTGGAATTATGAGTGTCCTTGCAAATGAATTGTGAAACAAGCAGTCATTCATACTGTGGCTGGCACTATAGTTGTTCAAGAATAATTTGATTATTTATGATCAAAACAATACATTGAATATATCATACAGAATACGCTCCTACAACTATTAAAATATAACAGAAGAAGAATTAATCTAAGTGGTATACATGTCATCACAATAAATCAAGTGGCAATAAACTACGTCGAGGGGGAGTTAAAAGCATTGGATCCCCAAAAAACCTGAGGGCACCTACGTATTTATGACTTGCAAATGAGAAAGCATTGTTGTCCATGTGAACGCCGCCGAGCGGTCCTTAGCGGTGCGTGCTGCCTGCGCCACCAAGCGGCAGCAGCAGCAGCAGCAGCAGCAGCAGCCTGCGGTGCCTACGCTGCACGGCACCGACATCCTGCGCGGTGATAGACCGAGGAACCAGCAGCGGCCACCAAGGCCGGCAGGCGTGCGCAGCAGCTAAGCACGGTGGGGGCATGAGAGGGAGATATGGACCGCGCGCCAGCTTCCCAGATCGAAGCGAAGGCGACGTGGCGCCACTGCGAATCCCTTTCCCCTCACACAACATCTGGCGCGCAAGGACGACAACAGGAATTCCCTTTCGTCCGCTCTGATCCGTAGATGTGCGGTCGTGAAGTGGCATCACAGCCCGTGGCAATTGACGCGCCGTTTCACTGCTGCACAGGAGAGATGCCGGCCTTTTCGCTCAGTGGGTCATTTGACACTTTCGCATCAATAACCGCTGAAAAATTGAGAAGGATCGACATTTGGGCGAGTTGGTACTGGTTGAACATCTTGAAGGGGCAGCGCAAAAAGACGATGACAGAAGGCAGGAACACACAGGACAGCGCTGAACTCACAACTTAAGTTCATACCACTTCCTGAGATCATACCACTTCCTGCGCATGTCGATGGCAGGCAGTGCTCACCACTAGCTGCCCCGTCAGGTTTCCTGAAATCAGAAAAGTAAAATTGAAGTCCTTCTTTTCAGGGCAACCTATTGTTCTCCTAACGAACCGTGATATATAAAATATATTCCCACTCCTAATGCTGAGAAATATGCAGATGTGGTCATAAGAATATGCGCTGCCAGACAAGAGTTTAAAAGCTAAAGTTAGTTCGCGTGCTAAATAACCCTGCCAATACTTACTTTTTGGCGCAAAGCCTATTACTACGGACAAGAAAGAGAATGCTAGGAAGCGACATAACCGACAATATAAGTGAGGCATTTGCATGACACATTTCAATTTATACGCAGAAACAACATAAATAAATGAGCATTACTAACTGCCGCTATAAACGCGGCAAGCAGCAGCAGATGGTCCATTTCATGCAAATTATTAGTGCAATTAAAATCTATCTGCGTGACGGAAGGTTAAGGCCCACTGCAATTCTCTGCTAAATGGCGTATACTGTTGCAGTGATACAATGAGTGCCCTTTTAAATGGCTTCTGAACTACGCGGTAAGTCACTCTGTGGGTATTATTGTGGGTTTTAAAAATTGTATTTCTATATTTCTTGATTTAATACATAATGTACATTCAGTAAAGCCTACCATATATGGTCCTATATTTATTTCAATATATTAGAACACAAGAATGAAAATCTCAGTGTTGTGCATTTCATCACAATATACATCTTGGTAATAAAGTGGCAATAGTTGGAAGAGCTTAGAGACAAGGAATTTTGCACATCGCTGCAGAGTGGTGCAAAAGCCGCATTGCTTCGTGTTTATTCCCGAACATGCATGTGAATATGGCAATTTTTTTTTGCTTTTAATTAGTACCTACTTTGTCATTGAATGTCCATGAGGTACACTCACCTTATGTTATGCTCTGCAGGGAAGAGCCGAGCATTTCTGTGTGTTTGTCAGGAACACTGCATTGGAATCCAACGAATCCAATGCACAGGATATGCAAAATGTTTACTATTATTGACGGCAGCTTTCTGCTTGCAGCTGGAAGCGTCTGTACAAAGAAAATAGTATACCATATCTATGTAGCTGCAAGGAACACTATGCGTGACTGCATCAGTTTTCGACATGCCTTGTAGTTAGCAGCATTTCTGAAACGAGGGCTTTCAATGTAAACAGTAGGCAATGTCGAGAGCAATGGCGACCTTTAGGTTAACTGTACCCAAGACAAACCTAACTGACACTTTCTAATATGACTGTTATGAAAAACAGCAAACAGTAATAAAGGACTAACTGATCAGGCATCAGGGATTTTCTTCAAACTAAAATGGCAAAACAAAAGATGAACACAGCCGGTCATTAGCAGAACGCAAATACGCAAATATTAAAATGCTCTTAATATAAGACACCAGTTTGCATCATGCACAATGCGGAGGCTTTCCACAGTTGTTTTCCATTGGTAATCACTACATACCGCACGAGCGCTTGTATCAGTCATCGTCACATATAAACCAATGATGTCGAGCTTCTGCCTGTTTTTACTGGTTTGTCAAAGTGACAGAGTTCCTAATGACAAGGATACATAACAAATTGTACCACAAAGATTATTTTGCCTAATGCCAACAATTTTGCCCAATCTTCAAATCAAGTCTTCACGCAGCTATGCACCAGGGATGCGGAAACCGGTTTACAAGTGAAGCAGCGTGTAGAATGTAAGTTGATTCCGAGAAGGTGGGACGAAGCACGTTACTCACAACAGAACACTGCTGCATTTTTCTTAATAATCAACAAAACTATGACTAATACATGCCTATATTATCAATACAATTCTGTGCATAGAGATTTCAAGAGGGTCTGGGATATGCCTTCAGAAGGGGCATTATGCTCACTTATGTGGAGAACAAAATTTCGCAAGAAAAAATAAGAATTGGGAAAGGAGATAGAACCTTTTAACCAACTTAGACTGCATCCGAATGCGACTCATAAAAATGTGGTTCTGTCGTTTGTGCAATGCTAGAAGCGTTGCATGAAAATAAGCAGCAGTAACATATTACATGTAACAACCACTAATTGAAAACGCAAAGTAATACTTCAAATTATATTCAAAATAATTAGGCTACTATGCCAGAAGCAGTTGAAAACATACTTTGAAAGAAAGCCACCGCTGCAACTCATAGATTAGCAACTTCGACGTGTTTAAAACGTTCATGACAGGTGTACAGTCATTTGCGTGTGACAACACTGTGTTGTAATCAGTAATATTAATACTACACTACGCGAAGAAGATTAACACGCGTGCGGCGAGTAGCCACAACAATTCTGCTCAAGAAAATGCCAAGCCACTTCCGCCGCAAAAAGTTCAATAATTTAGAAAGTAACATAAACACTGCACATACAATTTTGTCACAGTACTTAATGGATGCATTGCGAGGAAACCACTGAAAGGGATTTACTCGAGTAAAGCTGACGAGTTCCATGGTCGCTGCGTGGAGGCAGCAATCCAGACGTAGTGATCCTCGAATTTCCAGCGCGGTTGTGCGTTTACTCAACGAGTTCTTCTAGTTTAAGCGGTTTTAACTGGTCGACCCGTAGGAGTGCTTACCCAGCTTTGCATGTTTGCCTATGGCGTGCCAGTTTCGCAAGTTCAAAATTAGATACAAAAAGCGCAAATCATGCTAGCGCTGCGAACGATTCTATTGGCTATCCCATGTATGGCTCGTAAAAATATGAACTCCAGCCACGTCTATAGGGTATAGCAAGCGAAACGGTCATCAACATATTTATAATAATTAGTACAATAACACAAAAATAATACACACATGGTAAAGAATAAAAAAGTATTCAGCTTTGAGCTTTATGGGGTCCGAAACGTAGTGGCGCTGTCATCGCTTTCGGCGCCTGTAGTATTCAAAGGCATGGGCTGTAGGAGTGAAATACGCTTCTTCGAGGGAGCCAACGGTTTCAGGGAAACGTTAATGACAATCAGTGGGGTTGTATGGCGTACTGGCATCTGAAAACTAAGAGCATCGAAAGTGCCTACTAGTGTACAACAAAGATTGGTATGATCACAGTTTAAAATGTTGGAAGGGGGTAGTTTAACGGAAATGGATGCAATGTGGACGGAAATGTCTAGAAAATTTGGTGGAAATAAAAGACCACCTCAGCACAAAAATTTCCAAAGAACAGTCACTGGAGTGCTGCAATTCTTGTTAAAAAGGAATTCAAATTGGTGAAGGGTTTCCTGAAAAAAAAATGTTTTTGATATATTTTTTGCGAAGCACCATTCACATAGTGAAATTTATTATAAAACCATTCGCCAAAGGTGCAATGTCTATTAGGTGTCATGTCTAGAATGCATATCTAAGAGATATCTGCAGACGTTTATGCAGACGTCTGCAACCACAACTTCAGGCGCCCATACGACACCTGAACAAGCGTTGTCTACCAAGTAAGTAAAAGTATACATAAAAATAATATATTTCTTAAGTCGTTTTATAAATGTTTTTGCCATTGCTTGTTCTGGCACTAGTGGTAACACTCCAGCTCACGCTGAGTCTTGTGGCCATTAGCCTGCTTTGGTTACCTGGATATATTTCATGTGACGTAAATTACAGCTGAAGTCGTAACCAGTTCGTTACTTTAACGCTATTGCGGTCAAGTTACACCATGTTCCGATCAAGTTGAGATATAACTCATTTGGCCATGGCCTTAAAGAGCATACCCGCTCGGTGCTTTTCCGATCATCCCACTCGCATGCAGAGTGCGTGTGTTCAGTAGGAGGCATTAGTTGTCGTCCTAAGTTACGAGCTGGAAAGGATTCATATTGCCACTTATACTGAAATTGGTGATTTAGAATGCATCAGGGGTTGTATATAAAGTATTCAAGTCATTATACGAAGGCAGAGAAAGGAAAAATAAGATTGTTACGGACGTAGTGTTGGTTTTGTTATAAAACTGACAAACATTTGTATCAAAAATAAGTGCGCGCATCCAAAGGCGAGTATTCAAGTGTCGCTGAAAGGGGCAAACACAGAAATAAGGTTTAAGCTGAACCGAAGCAAGCTTAAAGAATGGTTTCCCTGTGGAATAGATAAAATTTCCGTAGAACCCATCTCAGAACGACGGTCAACGGTAGTGCGTTCAGCATTGAATAAATGTTGTGAGACAGCGTGGTGCCGCTGGCGAGACAAGTTAAGGCGTTTACTGCAGCGGGACTACTCTTTCGCGCTTCTCTAAGAAAACTCGGCGCCATCTTGCATCGCCAATGCGAAACCTACGCATGGCCTCCGCAATGCATGCTCACCGGTATAGTCGGTGACATGAAAGACTAAAACGCTGGCGTGAAAGACGCTCAATGAAACGTGGCATATACCAGTGCACTTGTGACGCTGCCTGCTAAAGAGTTGGGTTGCTGTCTTTGTGGAACACTTGTGAGGGGGGTTTGATTCGGCTTAGCGTCGCAGAAATTTAAGGGATCTTTTGCGGCATCGTAAGACCGCACACGTTCAGTGGTACGTACCTAGTTACCCACATTGACGTAAAAGACCTCGATTGAGGAGCTGCGAACACCCACTGGTGCATATCAAGCGACCCAAGTTGACAGGATACAGTTTCGTTGAAGACCAGCACAGACACAGTGGCACATATCCAGTGCTTCTAGTCGGCGTCAAAATCTTTGAGCACTGGTACTTACGCAGTGCCGCAGCTACAGCGATCCATGTCGACGTTAAAGGGTTTGCTGAAGAGCGGCACGTTCTACGCGCTGTCGCATAATCAGTGACAATGGCCATTGAACTACCCGTGACGTACGTACGTACGTACGTACGTACTTACGTACGTACGTACATACATAGATACATACATACATACATACATACATACATACATACATACATACATACATACATACATACATATGTAGCCTACATACATACATGCACGTACACATAGATAGATACGTCCATTAAATTAAGTTATGGGGTTTAACGTGCCAAAACCACTTTCTGATTATGAGGCAGGCCGTACTGGAGCACTTCGGAAATTTCGACCACCTGGGGTTCTTTAACGTGCACCTAAATCTAAGTACACGGGTGTTTTCGCATTTCGCCCCCGTCGGAATGCGGCCGTCGCGGCCGGGATTCGATCCCGCGACCTCGCGCTCAGCAGCCCACTAGATACATACATAGATCACATACATGCATACATACATCGCCTCGAGAAAGTGCGTGAAGTGCCCTAAGAATGCGAACGCATTAAAGTCTGTGTGCACAGCTCCGTGGCGTTTCTGTGGCAGGCCAGAGAGTGAAGGCTGTACGCAGCAGCGAAAGTGTGCAGGAAGCCTGAACTTACAAAGCATGGAAATATTTACTTGTTTATGAACATTCATTTGCCCCCGAAGCAGAGAGCGCCGTGACTGCAAACAGTAATGAATAAAATGGTAATTACACAATACAGAAATATACTTCTTGCTGTTTTTCGTGTCTGCTTACGGTAGGCAAATAACTTCGTCCGCAAAATACAGTAAAGCCTTTTCAAAACTTGTCTTAGCATTAGCAAGGACGCCACCACAAAAGCCCCGCAAACAAATACATGGAACGAGTCTGCTTGCTGCAGAAGCCCAAGATTGCCTTAATAGACTTCATTATGCACAAAATAGTATTAAGGGCCAAATGGCCTGTCCATACAGTAAGCGCCGTTCGGAGAACTCTGAAGATGGCGTGGTTTCCATACTAAATGCAGCCGAAAAAATTGTATTGAAGAAAACAAAGGTTACCTTCAGCGCATATCGAGAATCTGGGCGCTGCTCCTTCGTCTTGGCTACAAAAATCTTCTGCAACAGGCGAAAACGAACGCAGTGCGCAAGTAGAGATTTCGCCCGGTCCGCCTTCTGCGGCAGCCTCCGAAGGCACCGGATGCTCCGGCTAGCAGCGCACTATGGGGGCAACCGTACGTGTGCCGTATTAGAGTTTTTTGACGGAGACTGCACCACATCGGAGGGCCTCAGCACAACTTTCTAGCACGTGCAAGGCCAATGCTTGGCCTGTTTGTTGAAGAGCACCACCGCGAGGTGGACCCTCTGATCCATGGTTCGAGTGACTATGCAATTGACTCAAATTTCCCGCCTTTTCCTGCGAACGCTGATGGAGTCAGCCGAGCGATACGTGCTTTTTGCATATTCGTTTATGTTATAGCTCATGATCTTTGTTTTCCTCGCTTAGCTATATGTAAATCAACCTCGCATATTTCGAATACAAACAAAACGTGCTTACTTAGAACGGCCGTTACGGTAGAATACTTCATTCTTTGTGGGCGCAGCTGTGTTGAGGTTTAGGGAAAGTTGTGGGCAGGTGAGCTCTGCAACGGCGTTTGTGTTTGAGCAGCAGCCTGCAATGATATACCGTGCGTGCGGCCCGCGCATTAACCCTGCCCAAGTGGATGACGTCTCGTTCACGGCTGGGAGGAAACGATTTCATACGATCCGTGATGAACTATAAATCCCCTGCTACGATGCGTTCGGGAATGCCAGATTCGAAGTCCGTGCAGCCTTACTGATGGACGTATTTGGCCGCAAATTACGACACGCACAACAAAAAGCAGCACAGATCACGGCTAGGGCGGCCCGGGGCTTCCATATTTTCTTAATTAAAGAACAGCAACCAATAGATTTGAAACGTTGGTATTGCGGAAATTGCAATGCCAAATCTGTTTGTTCATAGCTGTATCTTCAGAAAGGTCGCATCCATTCAGCTACAAGCTGGAAGTAGCCAGCGGCATTAGTTTTGATCAAGTATGGCCAGGGGAGGTAAATAAAGCTGCAGTCAACACCAATGAACGGTGGCTAGGTGGTTTTCGGTGAAACGCAACCAATAACATTCATTCACACAAATCTTGTATTGCGAATAAGGTAGTTTAGCCTATAAGGAGTATACAGATAGATGTGCAAGAATAGATTAAGGTGCAAACTCGCTGGCCAGTCTGATGACTCCGTTTTAGTGGGCATGCTCATTTCGTATATTTAGGAACATTCCGTAAGGTTCGTGCGTGAAATGAATGTTTCGAATGAAGAATCTAGTATAAATAAAATCGCAGCGGCCGTCTATGTCGCGCAGCAAGCTTCGTCGGAAACTGCTGCGCGCATTCGGCTGCGTGATTTCCATATGAGCGACGCAGAAGGTTTCCCCTTGCTCTCAGAATAGTCGCAGTAGCACTACCTGGGTTCTTAGAAGAAAAAAACTGCAATAACTCTAGTGAAATCTCTGCATTCTCTTATTATTGAGGTATAGATAAAGCTGCACGCTTGCGTGTCTTTAAAGGGTGGCTCAGGCGTTTTAACGCGCAAGCGTAAGTGGCGAAGTCTTCAAATCACCTCTTTGTCTGAGGACACAAAGCATTGTATATGACACTAATGTTGTTCTATCACGAAAATTTCTCATAATGTGTCTTACATTATTTTCAAAGTTATTTCTAGGAATTTGGAGAATGAAAACTCACAAACGTATGTTATGAAGGATAACAGGACAGAGCATTCGTTTTAGGTTAAATATTACCAGACTGAAATATTAAATGTGCGAGACAAAAACTAAACATCGGCCCACGCAAGGGGCCGCGTTTCCACCAGAAAGCTTGCATTTGTGCATAACTTTTGCAGCCAGCGTTTCCTCGTAATCATTGCGGTTTGCAGAATCTGCAGCGGCCGGGAAGTGTGAGAAGGAATTAGGGATCTTTGAATGCTATCGTGTTTCACTCTTAAACGCGAAGCTTAAGCGTCCTATTGTCACCTCCATTTATAACGTCCGGGTAACCGTCTAGGCGCGGTAATTTTACGCGCAAACTTAACTGACCAGCTCAAGAAATCGGTGGTGTCGGTCTGAAGCCGTGAAGCAAGTGACAGAGCAAGCCGTATGGAGGTGAAGAAATCGAGCCCCGCGGGAAACACGAAGGAGCGCGCTGAGCGCGCGGCAAAGTCACGCCTCCTAGAGGGAAGAAACGAGAAGAAACAAAACGCACGCAACTAATTTGCTCGTCTTGCATTTTTCAGTAAATGTTCTATTGCGATTGACATTATAGGGACACTGCAGGGAAACTTTTGCCGTTGGCGTGATTTTCCCGATGCACATACGCCTAGAGAGACAGAGAAATTTATTTGCAGAATGGCAGAAAGGTCGGCCTGAGCTATAATTTGATCTGTCCTAGTACTCTACGTACGCCTATGCATACATAAATATATATTGAAATAAATAAAAATAAAGGAAAATAGCCGACAGCCGGATTCAAACAAAGAACGTCTAGCACAGAAGCCTGATACTCGAGCCATTAGGCTACGGACGTTTTCCTTAGTAGACCGAATAGAACACCCTTAGGAATGTCACGCGTGCGAGAGACGCTTCGTAGTTTCCAGTCCGCTTTTTCTTCTACCCAGCTGGAGTTGCCTTGCGTGCAGCGTCTCGCCAATATTTCACGACCGCGTATGCATTGCACATCGTTCCAATCATGGCTCATACCCACTATAGGTACTGGCTAATAAATGGCCTGTGTGCACAGAACTATTATGTCGTCTACAATGACGCATATTAAGGGACACTGCTGTATCTCACACGGTAACGTCATCTGCCAGGTACCACTCCTCCTCTGCCTTTAAGAAACGTCGATAGAGATCGCAGCAGACATTCCTGGGTACGAATGCGTTAACGACGCATTCGGCCAGCTGCTGGAGTCACCATTTACGAGCGTTTGCAGGGAGACACACTCTAGCTGCTGAACGTTCCCTACCAACTCATCTCGCTTCCCCATACGAGTTGTAGCGATGCCTGTTCCGCAAAAACCTCCGACTGAATGGCCGTCACAGTGGTGTACCTCTCGTCCGAATCACTGAGAACGGACGTAAATAGCTTCATTGTGCAAAACACAGGGCCGTGTGCCTCGGGGATGCGCGGGTGCTCATTAGCGGTTACTTCAATATTCACGTCCTCTGTCTCGACGAGTGCCTAATCATGTTCCTTTATGCCGAACTTGGACGTCATCAACTGGTGGACGTCGCGCAACCGTCGACATGCAACAACACGTGTTTCCATCTCGTCTTTGGAAAGTGTGTCGCATCCCAGGTGCTCTGTGTGCCATTTCGCACATACTTCAGCGTCCACAAGGCGCCTGTCGCGGTCGCCGATGAAGCTCCTCTCAAGCGTACATTTTGGGCACGTGGCAACGTTTACGCGTCTCTGCTTTGCAAGCTTACAGTTATTGGAATTTATGCTGCCCTGACCATGCGGTCATTACTTCTTCTCATGTGAAGATTGTAAGAGAAATTATAGGAACATTGCAGGCTTGCGGCCGCTAGCATGCGAGGCTCGCTCGCCGAGAGTTGCAACCGGCATGATCTGCTGACACTGCGAAGGCGGCCACCTCAATCCGACAGTGATTCGAGAACGCTCTTCTCCTGGTAGCTTCATGTAACTTATCTTCCCCGGGCCATGTATTATAGTTAAGTGTGTTCTTCTCAGTTTATGACGCGAGGCAAACTTGCAATGGTGAAGAAAGTGTCAGCACAGAACACATGCGCGTTGAGACAGTCACGCGCTGCCCACGGCAGGCGATTCACATCACACCAGTGTTCTAATGGAGGCTGCTCCGGTAACCGAGTTCTCTCCCTTCGTGTGCGTCAGCGCATGTCTTCCACGCGTGTTTACTTACGCATATTATGTTTACTCCAATTAATAATGCCACTAAAACTGAGTACCTTATACTTGAGTATTATACTTGAGGATGCGTCTACTGACAACACACAGGAACATTAGGTCAGCTTCCACTGTATACTTGAGGTGCTCTTGTGACTGAAAAGCACAGTCCAGCAGTTTCAATGCAATACGTTCTATCACTTCATTGTCCAAGTGCGGCAACCAACTGGAAATATGCTGGAAATATAGCATGCTTCAGCACAAAAACAGGGTACTTGTTGCGGGCAAGTTTATACTGCACCAATGGAGTCCAATCAAGGAGGCTTTCAAGCTTCATGCATTTGAAAGGACCATCGCAACTGATAATGCTGTAGAAGAACGTAGCTTGCTCATATCTTGCGTGGACAATTCCTAATAAGAAAAGTGATCGCCATTACTGGCAAGAATAAGCCTAATCTCACAAAAACAGGAGCGTCATCCGTCCGCCTCATAACAAGCATGACCTGTTTGTAAAGCATGCCACGGATAGTAGCTTGACTGGCCGAGAATATATTACCTTCTTCAATGATCACATCGCGTATTTTCTTTTGTATTTCTGGTGTGCAAAGCTCACTAGAGAATGAGGAACTATTGACTAAACCATAAATACCTGCTCCTGTGTCCTCATATACCTGATAAAGCTGATGGCGCTCAGAAAGTGTGCGCATCAAGTTCCTGAAATTCTGGCAATTTCTTGCACACTTACGGAAATAGCTGTGCTTACTTTCACACCTCATTGTCCACATCTTTATCAGTGGGCCAAACTGTGTAATCAGAAACGGGTAATGAAGCAGGTTATGATGCTTAGGCTTCATGGCAACGTAAGCGAATAGGTGTGCTCTGCCCGTCATGTAGTTCTCTATGAGGTCTTGCAGCCTCATAACCATGGGGAGTTTGATGCTATGTGCAGTAACAAGATGGACAATTTCCGAAAGCAAAAGAACTTGTTGCCAGATATATATTTCAGTAGACTGAATTGAACGAAGTAGAAACAATGGAAGAAAGCGCAACATGTTCCAGTTTTGAACCGCATGGCCTCCTAGTGCTTTTTTGAAGTGAATTTCACACGGCCGGTCCGCCTAATCATCATGTATAAAATGAAAACAAGTTATGCGCTGATTAAGGTCTTCAAGCGAAATCCACTTGAGAACCGTTACAAAATGCTTAATATACAAAGAAAGGTCAAATGAAACAACACCCTAAAATAAATCATGTGTCAAACAAGGAGGGAGACCTGGAGCACACACATGGAAGCACTTCAGTTGATTGAATAAGCAGTTGAACTTCCCTCCTTTTTCTATACTTGAACCATTGGCTTGCAGGGCTAATAAAGCACTATTGTAATTGGCCGGTGTTCTGATTTCTGAAATACCTGACAGTGCATTTAGAGAAAAAAGGTCAGCTGTTTCAGCCATGCAAAATCTACAGATGAGACTTGCAGAGCTAAAATTTTCCACAAAGCCTCCAATTCCGTGGCTTCCAAGGTTGTCTCCAAGGATGGCAGTCACAGTGCCGAACAAACGCATCGCTCTTGAAGTTACGAAATGGCCAGCTTCCAACTTCTTCAGATCATCGAGCAAAGGCATGAGCACTTTGGCCTGCCCAAAATATGCAAAATAATTTTCATTACAGAGCAAGCACAACATGAGAGAATGAGCTGCATATCTTTTCCATGGATAGAGATTACCGATGATTAAATACACAGCAAGAAGTTTGTGTTGCTTCTTTCCAGAACCAATTGGATTCACGACCTCAAATGCATCTTGAAAGAGTATAAGCTTCAGTGCTTCAGTATGCTCTTGTAAAGTGGAATAGACTGGAACATGTTTCCATCAGTGAAATCTTTCAGGACACCAGGGGTCTCGGGCAGTATCCTATCGCACTGTGATATTACATCTTCTTTTTTAAGCATGGCTTCGAGTGTACTTAGAATTGGTGTGTAATAGAAGGTAGCATTCTTGTTCTTTTTGTTTTTCCGCAACAATATTTCTACAGGTGATACATACAGGAACTCTTTCTTGAAGAAAGAGGAACGGCTATGTTGTGTCCTGAACACCTGAACACACCATCTGGTGCTTGTACAGTGCCAAAACATAATCACTTTCAAATGTTTCATCTATCAGCTTATCTATGTCATCACTCTTAACAGCTTTTTCCCTGAGCTTTTCTTTGAGACAAGAAGCCATTGCTGAAGCATCTGCATTCTGTATGTCATATGTAGCCTCAGAAATAATTTCACTGTAGATGATGGCACATGGCACTCAGATAAGAGTCGCAGGTACAGATGGGCAAAAGCAGTGCTAACGTGGTTCTTACAGCTTTCTTGCATGCTGCCTTGATGCGGTGCCAGTGTACTAGGTAACTCTTCCTCCTCAGATGAACTGCTTCCAGTTTGTTCAGCATCATGTGGAGGGGTCGCAACAGTTGCTGAAACAGGCCTAGGCTCTTGAACTTCCACATCTGATACTGAGCAAAGGTACTTCCCGTGGTAACGTGAAAGATGGGAAGAAAAAGATGCCTTCTTATTATATGCTTTCTTACATAACGGGCATGTCCCTTTTGCACCTTGAACATTGTGAAGTTTCAGGTGGGCAATTAGAGCTTTATAATCTTTACAAACTTGCATGCAGCTGTCCATAGTGCAGACTAAGTCACAACGCTGCACACTGATGGAAACACAGCTTTCTTGTTGAGCACGTCTAACCCGTCTGTGTTCACAACATAAGTGACTGTAGAGCGAGCCAACTTGGCAAAATTTCTTGTAGCAGTCTTGAAAAGGCCATTTCACATAAGAATTGTTCACATTTTTGTGCAAAGCCACATGCCTGAGAAATGCGGAAAGTGCAGAGCTAACACAGCCACACATACTGCAGGAGTACATTGAAAAGACCACAACAGCAACGAACAGCATTACTCAAACGAAACATTACTGGGGAATGACCACACTGTACAATGTGCAATTTAAGAGTAATCATCCAACCTGTACACACTGCATTGATCCCGCATTCCTTTCACATTTCGGTGCATGTTTTTAAATACTAGGTAGCAAAAATGCTAAAACAGCAGTATCATACAAGTAGGTTTAACACAGGTAGCTCTTAAAATACAGCATTGTAGTGACACAACCATATCAATTTCCAGTAAGTAATGACCAGCTAGAATTTCCAAGACAAGTGAAGCAGATTTTTGATAGGCATTGTATTTTTAGAAGTTTTGATCAGCCTTTTTAGACTTAATTTTCATTTATTTAGATGTGGCCCCCAAATTACATCTTATGAATTGCCACCTTTTTACTGACTAGAAAAGCCTTCCTCATAAAAACTAAGCAGTGGATCCAAAGCATATGTGTTCGAAATTCCTCAGTATCGCTACAGTGTATTTCTCAGCACACAGAGGCCACAGCGCATCCTACTGAGTGCTCTTGTTTAAAGGGTGCCCAAGAATGCTTTTCCAAGCTAAATTGCTGTCTTGTACGTTTAAGTTCAAAATAATTTTGCACTGACATTTTTGACGGCAAGATTTTCTTTTAATACATTAGCAGCGTTCCAGACTGATTTACCATTAACTAGTTCGGAAGTTAACGTCACCTTCGCTGATGCTGAATGAACTGAGGCAAATTCTGAAAGAGATAGTGCTGCGGATGGAACTTGCCAAAACTTCACTACCATATGGCCTGCCCAGCTCCCTATATATTCGCAGCAAATGGCAATATGACACAGTTTTATACGCATGCTACAGGGATATGTTCCAATGGCATACGAATTGAATGGCATTCGGCCTCGACAGACTCCCGCGATGCTTCATGAGAACTTCAAAACACATTCAGAAGCTGCAGCATTCCCTTACTGTACTGCAATGGTGCTGCTGCTGCCATCAAATTTTACTTTTGTTTGTTTGCTCATCTTTAGCGTCTACAAATGCAGATGTTGGCGGTCAGTACGCTGCCAGCAGACGTCGCTGGCATATCGATCAGTACTAGCTAGACCAACGACGACACCATATAACCAAAGATTCATGTTATCCTAGTCTGACAGCTTTGTCAGGACAATTGCGAAGCAATAAATCCGGTCATAGGATGATCGCCTGACCTATCCTAAGCGGATCGGTGGCTCAGCAAAACCTAAGCTAATGAAGCAATGGCTGGAATTACTCAGCTTGTCGGATACCTTGTCAGTGTTAGAAGTCAGCGGACCGAGCTACATTTCATACGTGCACACTTCAAAAGTCATCAGCGATAAACATCTGCTAAATTCTTTCCTATTAATGGACGACGGTCCCCTGTTGTGAGTTCCGAGTCAGAAGTGCTCAGTGCTCGCGACTCCTACGCAATGTCAGCGACTTGGTTATCAAGTGTTTCTCAGGCGGGCGATCGCATAAGCGCTTCCTATAGAATTATCGCACTGCGTAAACAAAGAAAGGTACAACCAGTGCAAAAAATAAGAGATCATTTAATGTAAGTAGAGCGCAGCTCGAGTTTTATGTTATGCCAATGAGCAATGGCTGTCTGCACACGGCTATGTAGACAACATCGCACTAGAGTGCTGTCATCAGCACATTCCTTCGGAAAGTCCCTGCTCATGCAGTAAATGCGGTATAGTTTACTGTTATCTTCAAGGTAACCATTTAGCGAGTTCACGGGGTTTTTGCTAAAGAAACAGCAGAAAAACGCAAGCAGTAGATATAAAAATTACCACCCACAGAGCCAAAGCAAACATCTGGCGCGGCTGAGCGGGCCGGGGCGAAATAATGGCTAAAGCAGCTTCAAACCCAAATGTCGACTTAATGTCATTGAAAAATGTCCTGTGGCAGTGCAAATTGGCAGTCGAGTTGAATGGCATTCAGTTAGACGGCATTTAGAACGACCGCGTAGCAAGGGTATGATTAGTTCCTTTTCTCATGCGAATGCAATAAACGGGCAATGCTTTCCACTCTCTAGAGTGTGTTGACCCGTGCACCGTAAGCATTCTTTGATGAGTACTTCAGCGCCGTCACGCGAAAAGGGCAATACCTTGTATTTGCTGAAAAATGTGTAATTTGCAAAGACATTTAATCCTTATAATATTGTAAATGTAGGTGATTGGTAGCTTTATAAAAGACAAGAAACAATTTAAACAAAAAGGAAATATAAAGAGAATACCCATATAGATACATAAGGCTCCTACAAAATGCATGGGAAAGCTTATAGTAGGGGTGGCCCAACTTGAAGTTTGGACGTGAGCCTACTCTAAATTGGGGGGGGGGAGGAGCTTGGGGTGGGCCAACTAGAAATCTAGAACTGGGCCGAGCCAAATTTGGGGGTGGGCCAACTAAATTTGTAGGCATGCCTACCTCATACTTAGGCAACTCTAGTGCCTGCATTCTTTTCACGCGCTATCTTAAATCTCGCGAAATCATCTATGTACGATATTACTTGTGTCTGCATAAATAAAAAACAACAGTAACAAAAATAACATACCCTTGTGAGCTTTACTTGGACGAGAAACGAGTTTGAAAACTCGGCGCTTTTCGAGTCACTGCACAGCCAACCAATCGCGTACTTCCCAAGCCTAAAAACTTCCCGCGGTTTCTTCACTCTGATTTTGTGGTGCGGAAACCTGCTAACAAAGCAAAATTTCTGCACCTTTCATTTTCGTGCAAATTATAGTGCTCATCCGCGTTCCTCACTTACATGCTCTCTTTTCTGCGCGCTGTGTATCCTTTATCAGACACAGTGAAGCAGAAGGGGCGAATCGGTGGTGAAGCAGCTTTCGAGCGCAGGCCGTTTCGAAAGAATAGCATTCGCTCGTAACGAAAACGCAGGTGTGCCTTTGATTATTTGCAAGCGCATAACGACGCTCCAAACTAGTTTTGGAGACTCCTAGTCCTAAGTTCTCTAGTGGAGGAGATCTGTACACTGAAGATTTTGCAAGGTCACCCAGAGATTCATTTTCGATGCCCTTTCGATAGCAGTACAGGCCCGCAACAAGAATTCCAAAAGACAACATAAAATGTATTATTCATGCCTTTAAGAATGTGCACCACTCACCTTTTATGTGAATAGCCTGTACGGTGAAAATCACAGACGCAGCTAGCCGATGCTGCCGCCGGTCACGTCCATCATACATTCATCCCGCCAATGGATGAATGCAGGTCCGCAAGAAAAGTAAGGGCTGCGGAATGCATACTGTTTCTCATTGTGCGGGTTAATATTACGGTCTATAACTTTTTGGCACTTAAAGTATGCGAACTGACTGATAAAGAGTTGCAAGTGTTTTTCAAATCACATTATTTTTCTAATATGCCCACGTGACCAACCGTTCGGTGATTTGCGGGGTAGCAGCTCCAAGAACAAAAAAATTATGTTTTTTTCGGGAACGTGTGGAAAGGTGTAAAATAGATATTTTCTGTATGAGAACAAAAAAGTTCCGTAAATATACCTGTTGTTTGACACACATTTCTTACAGCGTACCACTGTTCGTAGCACTCCAAATTCTCATTATTGCAATGGTTCTGAGTAATACACACGTGCTGGTGGGCGAGTTGGTTATAGATTAATAAAACGAAGGCGCCAAATAAAACAATGGACGAAGGAAGGCGACATGGGGCCACCACGTAGGTGCGCGTAGGCGGACAGCCACTTGCTCCTACGTGGTTGTCCCATGCCGCCTTCCTTCGTCCGTTGTTTTATTTGGCGCATTCGTTGTAATCATGTTTAGATATTGCAAATGTTCGCTGCATACAAAATTTTGCATAGTACGAGAGAAACGTTACTCCTCTAATGTTATGTTGTTTTGCTATAGTATCCAGCGCTGTCCAGAGCTGGATTCGACAAGTTCCCAAAATAGCACTAGGTGCAATAGTTCATTCATAAGGGCGCAGTATAGCTAACGTTATAAAAATTGAGGATGCCTTAATTATAGAAAAATCGCACATGAAGTCAATATAAATTCTGTGACCTGTGACAAGGATAATGAAACGTTTCACGACAAATTTATTTTGACCGCGCTACCATTACAGCATCCTACATATGAGCAGGTATCGTAACCATCGAGGCGCTCATATAATAGCGGGGTTCGTAAGAATATGCGCTGACATGTTTTGGCAGCGAACATCATGTTTGTAGATGCAGCCGGTCTCTGACAAACAGTCTTTACGACACAAACGTTTTGCGCTTTCGGCTCCTCATTTTTCCTTCATGAGCTCCGCCCTCCTGCTGCTACACAGTGCGCCGCCACTGATCATACCGCTGTTGAGTTTCTTCTGTAGCTACATAGCCTGTGATCGCCAATACTTAGCGCGAACATATCAGCAGAAACAAACTCCGAAACTTCGGCTATTTCATTTGAAAGCATACCTTGCAGAGCCAGCTTGCTGTGCCAGGCAGACAGTGTCACTCTTGTTCTCACAAAGAAGTCTTTAATCATATTTGGATAACATTCTCGAGCAACGCCGTACTCTCTTTAGAGCAGCGTTCACTTGTACCTAGAGTGAATATCCACTGCCCGAAGTGCTCCGCTTCTTCGGCGTCTGCAGCGGGTGACCACTATATACTTTGAACGTGCCCTGGTACTACCAAGATGGTCCACGAAAGCGCACTTAGGGGTGGGAAGTTGAGGGGCGACCAACCTGAAGACAATGAACAATGGCTCATGAATGAATGCACAGCATAAGGTGACTGCTGTTGCAATGCACGAAGCATACCTCCATGGATGTAATTTAATTCTTTATGCAAGGTGAGCAACCCAGGTGAATAAAAAGTATAAAGATAGCTGGGCATCGATTTTCTGCCATTTTATTGACGCTAGCTGTATTATGGTCATGAGCATATTTTACGTGCACCTGGAATAATGTAGTGCCGACTTGAAAGCTTTTTCTTTCCGCAAAAAACAAAATTTCTGCACTCATGCCTGTCGCAAAAAAATTACGAAGTCAATCCTAAGCGGACTTTCTTTTTTTCTGTTTAAGCAGATAAGCGGAATATCTATCCTGTAAACAAGTTTGACAGAAATTTTGTTTCTTTTTTTGCACGGAGCAGGATTCTAGGCACATGTGGCCTAAGGCATGCGTCAGCGTATCAAAGCGGATGCTAGCCGGTGGTAGGTGTTTCAATATTTTTACCAGGCCCAATGCCAAGTTTATTAGGCCTGGAAAACATTGTGTAAGAAAGTATAAACTGTGCTATTATGCCGCATTTGAGATCTTGAAGGACAATGCCCAGAGCGCAAATTCATGAAATAGACAAAATCAGCACAACACTCCACGTGTAAGTTTCATATTGCAATCACGAGGGAAAAACAATTCGTAATGATTGGATTTTTTTAATGTCTTCCTTTATTTTGTCGTAAGAGAAACATTTCAGTAAGTAAATTGACAGTCCATGTTTTACGTTACAGTATTCAGGTATACAAGAATTAACATATCGTCGCTTTGGCACTCCGAGCACATCCTCTTTAGCTCGGATGCGGTTTTCAGCCCATGTAGAATACTTGCGGCCACGAACCCTAACCCTCGGGCCCGAGGACCCTACCGAATATTACTATATCAATGTGTCCCTACTTTGCTACTGGCTGATATTTTTTTATTTCGTCCAACGAATGATTAGGGTATTTACAGCAGCATCATACACAACACAAGGAAATCACTACGAGGAGTGTTTAGTTTATCGTTCACAAGCATACATTGATTCGCCTGGACGTCTCAATTGTCATAATGCTCGCGACAAACAGAACACTTTTCTTATCATCGATTGCGAAAAATAGCTACCACATAAAGCACTGATATTTATAACGTTCAGAACGTGCACCCGAAAGAATCAGTGCTTTTGCCGAAAGAATCAGTGCTCATACACGCACTGGTGATGATGATCCTTCCAAGCCTATAATCGTAGTCCTCAAAATTACACTTTGAAGTTACCCCAGCCCTGTAGTTTCTCCACAAGACGGTGGTGAAAGCAAAAGTGTCCTCCACTTTTTCGCTGATCCCATTTGTAGAGCGCGCATGCACCTGGTGACACTCCTCTTAAAATTTCTCAGCACCTTCAGCTCAAATCTTGAGCAAGCCAAGTGCGGCCACAACAAGGACTCCCTGTGGTTTCGTAGTGGGTGCGCTTCTGTGAGGCGCTTTTGTAGCCGCTGGTGTTTGTGCAGTCGCCGTAAAGGCTTCCACTGTTGCCGCAGATGACGTTGACGTCTGCTCCTGGGATGCGGTGTTCACAGTTGTGGCCTCAGTGCTGGCCTCGGTATACTTGGTCGTCCAGGGCGCCTCGGTGGATTTCGCCGTGCTGACTGGAGGCGTGGTCGGCTCGGGCTCCGCGTCCCCGTCGAACCAGTTGAGGTTGCTGGTGGCTGTCAACACCGACTTGACTATGCCGAGATTCTTGGCATGCGTAGCGTTGTCACACTTTTCCACTGACTTGTTTACGCACGCGCTGAATTGCTTGACCAGCCTGTTCGAAACCAGGGGACACAACGTAAGCGTTATAGATACATTCGCTCGTACAATACCGTCAAACACGAGTATGCAAAGACAAGACAAAGCAAACAACGTGAAAGGGTATTGAAATAACAACAGACACTGTATTTTGATGCATTGAGTAAACGACCGAGGTGGCTTAGCGGCTCTGAAGTTGCGCTGGTACGCGCGATTTCACGGCCGCGTTGAGGTGTGACCAAAATGCAAAAAAGCTCGTCTACCATGCTTTCGCTGCACGTTAAATACCGTGGATGGAAGAAGGAGACCTGTCAGTAGCTGTGCCAATATGTGAGCAAGAGTCTTTTTGTTTTTTTGCCCACAGAAAGCACACGCGAAACGCAATACACAGACGGTGCAAATCAATGAACGTCGATTGTTGCCGTCTGTTTCATTACTTTCTCTTGCTGCATTTAACATAGAATGCGTCGGGATATAACATCGGTTGCTAGTCATCTGTCCTGGGCTTTCTCGATCTTTGATTTGTCTTCGCCTACTCGCGATCTATGTAATACTGTCAATGTCACACCAACTTTTCCCAATATGATGAAATATGGCAGTGCACTTCGACACATCGGCGTAACCCAGAGTGAACAAGCCCGAGCGCAGTACGGCAGGCCCCCATTACGTCTTAAGCATGCCCCCCCCCCCACCAAAAAAAATGTTCCCTATTTATTCCCTACAGCATAGATGTCTTAAATGTGCAGTGGCCCTCCTCACGCAGAAGTTGCAGATTGGCATAGTGAACCTATGCTACATGATCCCAGTATGGAATGGTTCGTAATATATTCCCGTCTTCATGATGGGGGCGGTTAAGTTCTGCAGAGTCACCAGGGGTTCGAAAGGAACCAGGGCCCGTATTGTAAAATAGGTTCAATGCTACAGTTCTTCGCAAGAGTGAATTTCAGCGAATCCTGACATCTGATACATAGTTAGCGAAGGCGGTGGACCACTGTCAAAGACCTTACGAAAGAAAAGCTGCATCGATTCGGTCCAACTTTGCTTTACATAGATGCAATGCAGCGCTGCACCTGCGTATAAATCCGACTGGGCGGAACAAATTACTGAATCTAAACCTTTTGTTTGCATTGCAAGCCCGTTGCTTGCGCCCGCATGGTTCAGCCTCTTAAAGTGCTTTTGACCTCAACCATGGGTTGCGACATTCCGCGCCCTGGCAGGTGTTGCTCCAGTCGTCCCATTCTGCGTGATCTCCAGCCAACAAATGTAATGCGGTGCACGAGCCCGGCTGCCCCTATATGGCGCCGTTAGCCCAAATCTGCGGCGCGAGTATTCGCAATGAGATGAGGCTTGCGTTTAGTGCGGCAAAAATCCGGAAACTGCCCAGCGCGTCCCAACGGAATGAGAAGGGATTGACGCAGCGAAACCCGTAGATAACGTAGACCTGGAGGGCATGGATTTAATGTGAACGGCAGCATCAACCCGTCAGCAGGCTAGATAAGCAAGAGAGGTTTACAGTATTAGTAGGAAAAAAGCACGAAAAACTGTGATACGATCCGTTACATTACACTGTAGGTAGACGAGGTACAATATGTACAATGCAGATAGAGAAGCTCAGAGGGAAAAGAACATTAAGGATATCTGTACTAAAATTATACAATTACCTACATTTATAGCATAACTGATTAAACCAAGCAGGCTAGGTGATCATTTGTCACCGCCGAATTTCAAAACGGATGTCAGATAAGCATTATCATCATCCGGCGCTCTAGAATGCGGTCGTAGATCGACCGCGCGATACCTCAACGTGCCCATATCCTCCCTCTTCACCTGTTGCCGAATATTTTCACAGGACATATCCCAGGCATTTCTTCAGCTCTGCCTGAAGAAACATTTTGCGAGAAGAAACTCTGCCTGAAGAAACATTTTGACGTCTGGACCATCTCGCTCTCTGATGGCCCTTTATTTTAAGGTGAAAGCCTTATGTGGCTAGCTGCAATGGCTCATTCCCGAAAAAAGTGGCGTCTAGTCCAGTTATCCAAATAGTATTCTCATTAGGAATGGCTCGTAGCCACGTAAGCAAGCAAAGACTTATTGGCCGAATATAAATGAAGAAACGAAAGAAAGAAAGAAAGACCCAAAGAAGAAATGAAATAATAAAGAAAGAAAGAAACGGGAAGAAGAAAGGAAGAACCTTGATGTAGTGCATTAGGCGCTAGCAAGTGTCCTTGAGGAGGTCGACCTACAGCGCCATACATTAACTTCACACTACTGCTCGTTATGCGGTGCAAGAAGTCCTGAGACCGATGGTACTATCACTTCATGCATTACCACGTGTGCAGCAGGCCTTCGCCTGCACGTTTTACGGGAGTGTAACATGCTGCCGAACTTGTTTTCCGGTATGTTTCTACATTGTTACACATTGATTTCGTGGCACTTATGTATAAGAATGATTTGTTTTTCTAAGTAAACCATGCTAGGGGCCAAACACCATTTATTGACTCTGAACTTGTGGCTTATCGTAGATGGCAGAGTTTATAAGGTTCATGCCGTCTCTTTCCTTCCTTTTTTGGCACGTAGCATTGCAGTTATTAAGCAATTGATGTATAAGGCAATTACCGCGTTGTGCGCCCACTCTGTAGTGCAATGTTCTTCGTGTGATACCAGTATCTTATCGTGTGTACCGTTTCCATATCTTAGTTTTCATTTCAATTGCGTGTTGTTGCTTTTTCATTTCAATCCACATTTTCCATTATGCATTGAACATGCTGGCTATATTTTGTGCAAATAAAGCTTTTTGTTACGTTGACCTCGTACAGTAACGCTTCTTTTACGTTGATGTAGCTTTTGTTTTTCTCTTAACCAATGCCCTCCTCAATTTCTGTAAGATAATATAATAAGTATTAACAATTTTTTTAATTACTACAATAAACATCGTGCGCAGACATGCGGATGATCTAAGACGCAGACGAGACACACAGATGTAGATATTCGGTGTAATTTACATTTAAATCATACTGTTCATGTTTATGGTAATGACTGCTTGAGCGGCAACTACAATGCACTAATAGTCTAGAAAAATAATTATCTAATTTGTCATTTCACGCTTCGTGCACAATCTCTCACTGCATCCAGCATTCAAGCTTCGGCACGCAGCTGGAGACGGTGCTCAAGCGTAGGCCCGCCACATTGTGAGCAGCAAAACACACGGATTTTCCTTAATCCGCCGTGAAACCTTTCTTACAGCGTGCTGCGCCTTAGCTGAAACATTCATTGTGCATTTTCACTTCCAGTGATACTTCACCCCGAATATTGGCATTTGAACTGGCTCACAATGGACGCTAACAATGTCAACACTAGAAACGTATTTCAATAAGTCAATGGAAGGGGATAACTGGTGGCTGTGTATACCTTCTTCTCTGACGACTGTGACATAAAATTTGTAAACAGGGGTAAGGTGCCTCAGAAAGGCTGGCCAACGTTTCGATGTGAGGACCTATCTTCGTCAAAGGCGGCCTCGTCATCATCGGCATGTTAGTTTTAAACTGTTAATGCAGTGACGCCACTTTAAAATCAGCCGCGAGCGACCACACCCGCACCTGACGTCACTGCACTAACCGTTTAAAGGTAACATGCCGAGGATGACGAGGCCGCCTTTGACGAAGATAGGTCCTCCTATCGAAACGTTGGCCAGCCCTTCTGAGGCACCTCATCCCTGTTTACAAACTTTACACCACAGTGTGCTATTCCATCTGTCAGCCCCTTTCTTGTTTTTGGACTTCTTCTCTGACGACAAACTTTTGCAGAAATATAACGCCTTCTACATACCCACGTAAATGTAGCGGTAGTATGCGTATGCAAAAAAAAGAAAGATTTGAGAATAAATAGTCGCCGACATGCACTTCGCCCCTTCTACACCTTCAGTCATCATTTCCTAATCCATTAGGGATCATAGAGCAGCGCAAAATTCTTTTTTCTCGCTTTAATAAAGCCGCAGCAACAGTAGCAGACCACTTGAAAGCCTCCTCAACGCCTGAGATGCCCTCGCCTGTGAAAGCCACGGAGCGCAGAAGATGCCAGCCACGCCAACCACTAAAATTACACTCTCTCCGTGCTATAAACCTGCCAGCACGCGCAAATCAGGGAGCTCATGCGTCAACTAAGAAGCGTCCTTGGCTGGATGCGCTAGTTAAGCGCGGCTTTGGCCAAGTCCCCAGCATTCGCCAAATACACGGTGGCGCGTAGCTGCACATAACATAATAATTCGCAAACGAACCCTTACGTCATGCTACCCGATTATGCGCGCTTTAAATAATTTTGTGCACTAGTGCATGTTTTAGGCATGTGCGAATATTCGTGTACAAAACCTAGTGAACGTCTTGATCAGCACATAGAGTAGTCGTTAAACCTGGAGTGCAGCAGTTATCAATAGCGATTTGGCGTCATGACCTAGGATTAAATGTCCCATTGCGCGAGCACTACATGCATGTAGCGTGTCCGTACCGTGTGTAATAATAGGTCATGGACAGGTGTGGCAAAAAACTTTGAGTAGTGAAATTTAGGTGCACGATCAAAAACGGTGCCTAGCAAAAAATTCACTCGAGCTCTTGTCTTCAGCTCCCCTTACCACTCACAATGCAGCTTCCGAACGTTAAAGCACGCGAGGAAGAAACTGTAGAATTGTACGAATTTATTTTTACCACTAATATTACTAAATAACCTGTCAATGAAATCATCAACAAACAGCTAGACTTTTCGCGATGATCCAGTTGTTTGTTGTTCGTTTGTTCATAGGATGAGAGCCAAGTGGGCTGTTTTCCGCAAAATTCGTGTGCAATTCGACTCGGAGAATTTACTGCTGTGAGTAACCCCAAAGCCAGTGCTAGTATAACGTGCAAGTGGTTCAAATAATATTTTCTTCCTGTTGGCGTCGTTCCCGCAGAGTGAAAGTTCCTAAAAATTGCTAAGTTCTGCTTTTGATGTTTTTTTAACGTAATGTGTGTCATCTTTAACCAGAAAACAAAAAAACTACAGTGACCTTTCACTTCGTGAGCACGGGCTACGCGCAAGCGTATCGGTGCCATTCCTATATCTCTACAATATCAATTATATGGGCACTTCAGGTGCATTTCTGCCCTCGTAGCCACGTCGCTGTCCTGTATAAAGTCCAAGGGCGACAACATCGTTCCCGCGCCCCGTATGCTGTATGTGCGAGTGAAAGTGTGTGACGGTGAGCCGCCGATCGCGCGATGAACCTCGTGCGCATGCGCAAGAGGAAAGTGGGGGAGCCAGCGCGCTGTCTTTCGTCGCGTGTGTGGGGCCGGTGGGAGTGGTAAACGGGGGTCGGCGGCGTTGCACTCTGCCAGCAACTTCGTGTTGCACGGCCGCGCGCGCATTATATTCAAAGCTAGGCAGGCTAGGCGCGCAGACGGCGCCTACGACTCATAGATGCATGGGCGCTGAGTTCTCGGCGCTGAGTCAGCGTTGAAGCGATGAACAGCACGAAGGTCACTTCGCTCGTTGCTGTAGCCGCGCTTCCTCAACGCAGTATCCTGATTGCATGGTCAGAGAGGCTTCCGTCGTATTTTAGAACATTAATTTACTTGAGCATACCAAATTTAAAGTACATTAGGTCCTCCTTTGAGTGCCTACGTCTCTTTCAGTTCGCTCACATCGGTAATACGACTTCTTGCACGGGCTGCATGGCTGAAAGGAACGAACGGATGCATACGCAAATAAGGGCAGACAAGACGAGCGCCTGTGTCCATGCGTGTTGGCGCTTGATCACAGGTCGCGATCTTTCGCCAACTAGCCCTCAAAAAAGAACACCTCGCTGCACTGACTCCTTCCCCTACACTACGAACTATAGCATGCTAAACGAGAAGAAAGTGGGTTTTTTATTAAAGTAAGTTATTTTTATTAGTCATATCATCAGAAGCCAACAAACACTGACACCAAGGACAACAGAGGGGAAGTTACTTGCGCTTAATAAGTGACATAATATTGGTAGAGCATCGCACGCGAAATGCGAAGTTTATGGGAGCGTTCCCCACCTGCGGGAAGTTTTTCTTTCATGCACTTTCATTCTAATTATATCATAGTTTCTTTATTTCATTTAATAAGCACAAGTAAATTCCCCCACGCTGTCCTTGGCGTCAGTATTTGTTGGCTTCTTATTATATAACATTCTAAGCATTTTAGCACCATTATGGGTAACATAAAGTTTGTTCATTCTGTCACACGGCTAACAGCCGCTCTTTTGAAGGGGTAAGGTCGAACTGTTCATGGAGACAAACTAGGTTTTGTTTGCTGGCAACCTTTTGTGGCAACCAAATAAGACTATAGCTGCAACGGAAAACGCAAAAACTGCGCGTAATGGACTGTAATAACTATCGCACTCTGTCTCGTCATGCATTGACGCGCACCTCAGCATGTTGAAAATAATGAAGATCTGAACTACGCTTTCTCTCGCAAGAAGGGCAGTTCGAGCTAACTGTGGTCTACAATAAAATTTCGGCATCCTCAATACTAAGCGTGTTAACAGCGGAACAAAAGCCGGTACACGTACGACTGTCAGCATATATAGAGCGTAGCCCAGTGCCTGCGACGATACATTATAAAAGCAGTTGAACTCCTTTCCAGCGTATTTTTTTTTTCACACAGCAAGAATCTTTCTCTAACTTTTGCGCGTGCCTTTTGTTTCCTTAACGCTCCGCATCACATACTTGCAGATCACATGCACGTAAAGCGCAATATAAGCGTGAGTTAGAATTCTTGACTAGAGACAGAGGAGCGCCGAGGTTTCTAGAAAAGGAAGGAAGCAATGCAGGGGACGATTGTCGTTGTAGGACAAAGATACGCTTCAGAGGTGTAAACACTTTTGGGGTGGTTCTGTTAGGTCGGTATACTCACTCAAAGGTTTGTTTTCTGAAGTCGCACAGACGCTGAGCCGCACGGGGCCTCTCGAGAGCACACTTTTTCAGGACAGAGACGTCAACACAGTGTTGGAGGAACACGGAAGCTGGTGAAGGGGGAGTAAAAAACATTACATATAGTGATTCTGTAGACAAATCCGGCGAGATCGTTGTGTGTTCAACTGCAATGTTTACAAAAGTCCCCTGAGTCACTAATACGTTTTCGATAATTTAGTTTCTCTATTCGGACTCTGCGCTTTCCAGACACGCTCTAGCCATGTTTAAGTATTGGTTGCTAAGCAAATTGCTTACTCATTTAATGTGAGAAAAATGATTAGGTCACCACATTTCATAGTTTTATTGTTACAAATGTACTTTCTATAGCTAGAAATAAAGTCAGGTCGTCTTAATTTATGATCCTGTCGAAATCTAACAGAAATTGTTGCCCGAGACACGTAAAGGTAATGTTCACCAAGTCATCCAGAATTTACTTCAGCGCTTACACATCACGCATTGACATGTATAGAAAGCAACTTGCAAACACGAGTTTTCATTTCAAAGAATGAAATAGATGAAATTAAAGAAGCCTTGAGCTCTGGCCCAACTGTGCTTTTCCTACCTAAATGCACATGAAGCAGAAAGTCTCCTATTCACCAGCCAATGAGCCTATTAAATAGCTGCATTAAAAAAAAGTTACGTTCAAGTTTAGCCAACACGTTTTAGGAAATTTGGTGTTTGGCAACTTCTTCCCTAAAATTAGAAAACATTTTACGAGAACGTCAACCTTCATTCTGTAGGCTCAACTTCTGAACAGAAATCGCAGTTCTGCGTGCTACACTTTGTGAGTCGTTTACATCGGGCAAAAGTAACTTTATAAGTCACAAATACGATTTATTTGAAACTTTCGTCCAACAGTTTAAAACATTCTGGGGGCTTTACGTGCCACAACCACGGCAAATTAGGAGGCATGCCGTATACGGGGGGGGGGGGGTCTCCACAATGATTTTTGCCCACTTTGGTAACTAAATCTATGTACATGAGCGTACTTGCGTTTCACCACTACCTAAATGCAGCCATCCTCCAGTGGGAATCGAACGTCTGACATCGCTCTTACCAGCGCAACGCCATAACCGCCAAGCCACCTTGACAATTGATTGTTAGATGGACAATGAAAGGTCTATATCTGCGATATAGTGAGGCTGGCTCCAGTCCTATGTAATGCGTATGTCAGTTTCGCTCACTTGAACTGCCGCTCACAGCTGTTGTCTCTAGAATTTCGGGATGTATTCTGTTCTTGTTTTTTTTTCTTATTTTCACCGTGGCCTATGTGTAGCCTTTTCTTTTTGCTTTTGAGACATCTATTGTGTTGACGAGAAACCGTCCGTAAAAAGCCTTCAATGCGATGGCTCGCTACAACCGGTGTAATGAAAACATGTTCTAACAGTATCGCTTGTATCTTTGCAAGCATACTACCCACACTCCTCACTTTGACATCCGCGTGTAGAGGGAAGAAACTATCATTCGATCCTGCATGCGTTGCATGCTTACATGGCGCTGTTGTCGCACCACGCACGTTGCAATAGGCGCTAAATTTACCCTTGCGCGCAATGTTCAGCGTCGTCGTTTCGCCATACGTTTGTTCGTCTTCGTAGGAACGGTCATGTTTGAGAGAGCTCCCTATGCCATAGTAGGCAAAATTAGTAAGAGTCAAACTGATGTTTATTAGTAGCCGTAAGGCATACAAATGCGCAATATTTTGCAATAATTTCACGCTGCTCTGCTATGGGCCTTTTTTTTTGCTATGCGCCTGCACACGAATTTCGTTTATTTTATTAACTTTCACAAAACATTAACTCATGCAATGGCGCCTTTTGGTCACACAAGTCTTTAAAGGGGCACTAAAGCGAAACACTAACTCAGTGTAGACTGATGAAGCATTGTTTCAGAACCTTGCGGGCAGTCATTTCAAAAACATAGTTTGATTTTTAGAGGAGGAAATGAAGGTCGAAATATCAGTACTTGAATTTCGCGTAGAAGCCCCAGCGCCGGTACGTCAGCGTGACGTCAGGGCTTCCAAAGTATGTTTTCGCATTTGGGCAACGTTGGCTCAGTAAGGGTTCCCGAAACTTGCCATGTTTAATATTTGGTTCCTTTAGAAGGCAATGTAGTCAATTTGTACCGCTATATATAATTAGTAGGCCCTAGAAGCTGCCATAAAAATCCATGACGTCACAGCCACCAGGTGCGGAAACTTAAGTAGGCGACGCCACCCTGTTTTCGTTGTTGCGCTTTTTCTGGCTTACCAAACGTCTTATCGTTGCAAGAGTGGTGTTTTTGGTGTTGTAGAACGGTAATTTACTGACGCAGAAGAAATCATTTTTCACTTTAGTGTCCCTTTAAACAAGCGATATTGCCAGTGAAATAATATAAATACAAATTCAGGAGCTCACAAGTTATATGTAACGAGCTCGTATATGAAATGTTCACGTCGGTAGGCACTATTTAAACATTTAAAGGAAATCACACAAACGAAAACAACGAATAGATACATGTTTGCCAATACCTTTTTTTTGCGCGTCTATACAACAAAGCAAAGATTTACAGTAAAGCACTGGTGTTTGTACTCGCCATAGCGGAGATGCAATTGGTTGTCTCACAAATCCTGTTGACGTGTATCAGCATACGAATTCTCACAATTTCTGTGTTGATTATTTACTTGTCCGACCTGTCTACTTTATGCCACGCAATAAGATTTATGGAACATCAACCAGGCCACACTGCCACCCTTCCTTTGTACGTGACATAGGTTAGTAAACGTCCTGTCAACGTCAAAAAGCCGATTTTCACAATTAAGAAGAACTGTCAACACTGCGTTCATTTCGGAGCACATTACCGCCGTTTGCATGCACGCAATGTGCGTGAAATGCGATACAACATCCATTGCCGCATTCAAGTAAGCGCGTTTAGTGAAAAAGCAAAAAGCAGTCGTTCACTCAAGGCAGGCTGACGGTAAATACGTTATATATGCTCCTTTTTGCTTAACTGTTTACAAAAAAGAGAGCATATATCATATTCATAGATGAACATTGTAACAAATTTCGTATGTCTATGAGCATAGGCTCCTACAAGGTTGGCAGCGTTCATTAATTTTGTTAACACTCCCATTTACAACCTGTTACAGAAAGGCATGCTAGGGAGAAAACTTAGTTTTGCCGCATTTTCGTAACCCTTGTTTGGCGTTCGAAAATTGCGAATTACCCAAAATACCAAGTTATTACCAAAAACAAATAACCCTTGCTTAGACGTCAATAAGGGCGTAACGCTTGTTTCTTTTTTTTTCTACGATGCGATCAACCGAAGTGTCTGAACAATATGGCTATGCGAACAAACTGCCGATTCATTTCTAATGAATCATTCAGATTTTCAACAAACGAAGCTTTATAACCTGCAAAGCTAGGACAGCAACTTGCTAACGTTGTCAATACAGGCATATGGACATCGTTTGAGATTAATAGTGACAAGAACTGTCATTTTATTCAAAAGCAATTTGAAAAGCATTCAACATTCTATTAGTATTAGATTCGTCGTCAAAAATCGGCCATTCCTGCACCCATAATTGATGTTATTTCAAATGCAGGTATATGAAGTTGAAGCAACGCCTGAAGAAGCATCTTACATGCCAATGACAGACACACAAGAGGACAGAGCGGCACGGAGTAAATTGGTTCAGGTGGGAAAATAAAGGTGAACTTCAAGGGATGCAAATAGAAAGACGCACACGACAATGCTCTCCGAACACACAGTAAAAGTGCGGGAATACTTACAGGCGCAAATATCAAGCTTGGTGCTCATGGACTGAAGAAAGTCGTAGCCTTGTTCGTGCCGACGAAACTGTTGCTTTTCACTTTCCAAACATCCCGAGTAGAGGAATTTGCACCGAGGGTGGAGCCGGAACTCCTGGGGCCTGTAAATAAATGTTTTTATACGTGTGTTGTATAAGTGTGTTGTAGTACTGCTAACAGCTGTTGTCAATCGTTCTGGGGAATGCAGGTGCACTGCAGATTCTGCACATATGTACACACGAAACGATTTGTCTGCACTCGCCAGTTCTTCGCACTTCCACTTTATTTCTAGAAGCGCCCCTTGGAATCTATTGGGTAAAACCTGAAAACACAAGAAATTGAACAACACGCTGCTTACAATGTTATTCACAAAGTACTGTTCTGTCCGCCATGGAAGCAGATGAATTAGCAGTATCAGTGACGAGGTAGGGCAAGCATTGCCAGTGCGCTGCTGTGAAAAAAAGTCCAGTTTACTCCGAAAGGCGAATCATTGATTGGGATAGCAAATTAGTAGACAGCTATACGAAGTGAGGATGGTAGTTTTTGTGGTCACGTAAGCTTGAAAACATTCGCTTACTAAGTGAACAAATTGCTGGCTATACCGTAATTGCGAGTAAATGTAAGCATGAAATGGCAGCCGTCGAAGCAAATTGGATGGCGCTGATATTAGCCACAGTTTTAAATTGAGTTTAGTGCATGTTGGCAACGTCACACTCCACCAAAACACGCCGTATTGCCCACTGGTGCATATGGACGCTGTCCAGCTAGAAGAAAACCGACTGAAGGTGGCGCGGCAGGCAGCGGCAGACGCTAGGGAGACCAAGCTCACTGAAAAAAACTGGAAAAAAGGAACAGCGCCTACAGGAGGCGCCACGCAAGGTGGCGCCATCTGTCGAGGCGAGCTTCCAGATTTATTTTATGCGGACGACATTGTGCTGCTGGCTAACAAGCAAAGTAATTTTCAACGTCTGGCTGATATCTGTGGAGAGGAAGGCAATAGTTTGGGTTTCGAATTTAGTGTTGGAAAAGGAGGTGTTATCGTATTCAATGAAAAAAGTGAACAGACAGTGGCAATACAGGGACAGGAAATACCTCGGGTAAGAAAATATAAATGCCTTGGTATATGGATTAACGAAGCAAATAGATGTATAGAAACACAGGAAAAAACAATAACAGCAAAGGGGAAAAGAAATGCAGCCATAATGAAACACAGAGCGCTACGGGGATACGATATGTACGAGGTGCTCCGGGGTATGTGGAAAGGTGTAATGGTTCCAGGACTTACTTTTGGAAATGCGGTTGTTTGCTTGAAATCAGGGGTACAATGAGGACCCGATGGCAACCATAGGTCAGTGGGACGCCTCGCATTGGGCGCTCACAGGAAGACTTCAAATGAAGCTGTGCAGGGTGATATTGGCTGGACTAGTTTTGAAGTGAGGGAAGCGCACTGTAAAACTGATTGTCACGAACGACTGAGGAATATGGAAGAAAGTAAATGGGCTGGGAGAGCGTTGACACATCTGTACAGGAAAAACATTGATTCACAGTGAAGTTAAAGAACTAGGAAGCTTACCAGCAAGTAAGCCGCCTGTTGGGTGGGCAAAACAGCAACAATGAACGTCAAGCGGAAAGTCAGAGAGGCTGAAATAATATCATGGATGGTGGCATTGGAAAAGAAACCTGCCACGAGCCACTAATTTAAGAGCAAAAAACTAAATCAGGAAAAAAAAAACAATTTATGATAGCTCAAAGGGAACTCATTACATTTGGAAGCGAGATCAGGATGCCTTAGAACACGCACCTATAAAGCGAGATATAAGATGGAAGATGAAGCATGTGCTTGCTGCGGCGAAGCTAGGGAAGCGATGAATTATGTTTTATTAGAATGTAAGGACATCTGCCTAGTGGTCGGTTTCGGCAGCACTGGCGTCCTTAAAGCCCTTGGGTTCAGCGAGAGCAGGGGAAAAGTATGTATATCCGCCTTACAGATTAGTAATGCGCGATTGGAAGACTGGTGGAAGAAAAGTAGGGAAATGACAAAAAATGGAGACATACAAAAGCAAAATTCGCAATTGGGAGTCATAGAATTTCATTGTGGGAGCTCATAGTTTTTTTTTCTTTTTTTTTCTTTTTTAACCTAGGTAGGAAATTAGGCAGTATAATAGCAAGAGCTTGGTGGCACAACCCGCCGCCCCGTTCCAATAGATACGCTCATAACATCCATCCATCCATCCAAACATGTCGGAAATGACAAATAAAACTTCAGCGCACTAGGAATTACAGCTTAGCAAGAACAGGGAAACAATGTTTTGTGACTTGTTTGGGCAATATCTAGCTCATGTAATGTGATCTTATACAAAGGGTTAAGGGTTAGACATGACATAAGAACATTATTTGAGTCCTAAAAATTGAGATCTAGGGGAGCCGAACGCTCCCCCAGGTCAAGTCGGTGGCTCCGCCCCCGATGGGACCAGGAGGCAAAGTCCCGGCGCAATGTCGTGAACCCTCTATACAACCTGCAGTTGAAAGTGAAGATTGCTGCTCTTGAGGGATTACTCCTATTGCTCCGTCGTGATTGGTGAAGAGGCGTTAAGAGCTGGGCAAAGCCAGAGCATGTGATCAAAAGAGCGTGAGTCGTGACCACATTTAGGGCACGACTGTGAGTTGTGAGTGTCTATCCGGTTAAGGTACTGAGGAGTGAGATAAGAACCGGTTTGCAGAATTCTGAGTGTGCCATCCAGGGACCGCATTTTCTTAAGTTTTCACTGGTTGGCCGGATGACCTCGTTTTATTCGCAACTTGCTGGGACGTTCACGTTTGAATGCTCGGATAACGGCACTGGCTTATGACTCCAGGTTACTTGAAGGTCGCAGACAGCGGGAGCTAAAAGCATGCCATGCTTAATAACGAGCATCGTGTCAGCGCACACGAGCAAACATGAACACATCATACCAGATCAGCGCTGACCCTCGCTATCAAAATGCTGGTGTAAACAAGCGCAGCAGCAGCAGCGAACGAAATGACCTTCGTGCTGTTTATCGCTTAAGCGCAAGAGCGGCGAGAACACAGCGCGTACAAAGGTATGATCCGTGTGCACATCGCTTTCAAGATACGGCGGCGTGACGGCGCGCAGCCGTGCAAAGTACGGTCTTGTTGGCGGAGTCGAAGCCACCTCCCTCCCTCCCACGCTGTCTGTATGTATGGCGCGCGATACTCACCCGCGATGGTCATTTCCCCTTGCGCACGGTGGCGAAACGCGCACTCACTGCCGGAGCCCAACGCCGCCCCTCCTCCCTCCCTCCCATCCTCCATCGGCCTTTCGAGCGACGGAAGACGGCGCGTTTGCTCTCCGCTCTTTTCCTTCTTGCGCGCCAGATTGAGCCGCGATCGTCGGCTTTCCTCGTCTGCTTTCATTTGAACAGACGGCATACGACGCGCGCCGACGGTCTCGTTGCCCTTGGACTTTATACGGAACATCACGGTGATGGCGAAAATGCGCCTGCAGTGTCCATACGATTGCTATCGCAATAAAGCTTTGGCAACGAGGCGACAGTACACGCTATTTAGCCGAGCAACGTTTTTTTATATGGCCTATGCACAGCGATTTGTGTGAGGGCAGTATAAAATAAGGCACGTGGCGAAGTGAACCGGTGTAGAACTTCTGAAATAATCATCAGCTCGCAATATGGTGGCGATAGAATAGGGTGTCCAAACCCTAATCTGCTTTCAACAAGGGCACGCTGATATTATATGAATGTCATGAGTGCATGACCCTACATTGTATGGTGGTTATGTATAAGTTGTAATGCGTAGATGAGGTTGTCAAGGTGAAGATGAATGAGGCAGATTGGTGACATAAGGTGAGGTATCCATGTTGTCTGATGAATGATTGTCTCGTGAGCTGTATTTGTGTGTCTTGTGCTTGGGGAGATTTCGTTCTTTAACTGTTGTTTCTTCATTGTTTTTCTCGCAGGTATCTTTCGGGGAAAATTTGGTTTAGCCGTGTCAAAGGAGGGTGTCAAAGGAGGGCTTCCTTTCCGCTTTTTTTTTCGTTTAAGTCAGGGAACACTTGTTTACTCAGGCGTCTATTCATCACAGCGGCGTGCGAAACAAACAAGCAGGAAGTCGGGCACAGCCAAGAAATTTTTGGCTGATACACGTCTGTGAGTAAACAGCAACTATTATCACCTAATATCTGACATCGTTGCTGGTTTTCCAATGTCGCTATCCTTCCCCGTAGCTCCCAATCTGTAAACCTGTACCCATGGCGAGGTAACTTCATTTTCTTGCAAGTTTCACAAATTAGTGTGAAATATTTGTGCACCTAAGCCACCACATTTTCTCAACACATCACTGCCGTTTAAATTGAGCAGGCATGATTCACTTCGGTCGAACGGTGACCAAATGGCAGCGCTCTTTCAGGTGACGTGTAATAGAAGAATAGAGATGTGCGCCCTTTCAATGCCCGACGTTTCGTATACGCTATGTTTCCTCTCCATAGCCACATGTATCGGTAAACAAAGTCTAGGTTTCGTGATGAGGAACAGCGATTGGGCATTGAAGTGAAGCTTAAATGTGCTTCCCCTGTTCTTATGCTTGGCACCGAGCCCTAGACTTGAAGCTATGCATGTTCGCGCGTCAGGTGTCGCGATGCAGTGGGGCCAAGTCACCAATCACTAGCCACGCATGTAGTCGTTCTTGTTCATCTTGTCCTTTTGAATAAAAATCTTTGATTGCGAGAGTGGACGACAATCGTACTGTGGGAACGAGTGCCAGTAGAAAAGTGAAAAGGAAAATAAAAGTCTCCGGCCGCTACAGCTGTCGATTAGTGGCATACTTCGCTGAAACACAATTGCTTCTGGCAGCTTTTAAAATCAGTACCTATAATTGTAATATTAAGTTCCAAATTACGTACTTGTGGCAGAAGGGCAGGGAAAGCTTATGGCTCTTGCGTGGAGGAGAAATCCAGCAGTCGATGACAAACTTCATGGACAACTCATGGTAGCAATGGTAGGCGAGCTCCGGGCTGCACCAACCGCTCTTGCTGTCGCCATCTTTGTGGGAAAATAGCAAGGAAAAAAAACATGTTGCAAATAGACATCTACAATAGCTTCATGATTACTTACTGGAATTCTGCGGCAGAGACACGGAGCAAGTCAACGAAAGATCTAACATTGCGACACTCATTTATCTGTTACAAATGCAACTTTCCATCTTTCGTGCATGTGTGACTGAAATAATGAAAACGCAAATTTTTTGCACTCTAAAACACATTCTTTCTTTTATTCTGACTTCATTACTTAAAAAATCTGGCTATTTTACCGAGTCATTTCCGCAACTCCTTTGAGAATTATTATGTCCCATGTTCGTAATATGTTCATTCGATAAACTTTTCGTGCAATGATAAACTTGTGAACTTCAATTTGTAGATGCCATTACAGCTCGGAAGCTGCAGCACAACACTTGCCCCTTGAAGGCAAGTGCTGCGCTTCATGTCCACGCGTGAAGTCTTGGACAAAATTTCGAGGTTACATCACGAGTGAAGAGCTCCGGACCGCGTTTGCACACTCCACATACAAAGCCTATAGCGATTCGAAGCTACACCGTGTAGCCAGCCACTGCAATCCGTCTCAGTCTAGCGTTATTTGAGCGGAGGACAGTTGTACAGCGGTGATGTTACTGTTCCGTTCATTGAGCTGTCACTCTTGACAAGCAGTGCTCGGTATGGAGCATTCGAATATATATATATATATATATATATATATATATATATATATATATATATATATATATATATATATATATATAATCAGGCACTCCACACCCTAGGCATGCACTGAGTCTAGCTGTGCGCACTGGAAGCTATATACTCAAGAACATGGTGTTCCTTTCATGTCACCATGCGTACACTTAGCTCGCTGCACACTTGAGTGGCTTTTTACAAATTGTGGATTCCGGACACTTCTTCAGCCACGGCAAAGTAGTTTTTTGGCCAAGTGTCCTGATGCTATTGACAAAAAAATTGTGCAGAAACCATCGACACCGCTTGCCAATATAAGTGAATTTCCGAGCGCTTCTAGAAAGCTGTTCCTTTTTAGAATTGAAAAATGCAGTTTACGCTAATGCAAGAATGCATGAGGAGATTTAGGTAGTGTTCGGTGTTTCATTTGGTAAAAGCGTAGAAAGCACAGACATCAAGTGTCTCTCAAAGAGGTGTGATAGTTGGCGTTCTGCCAATTCACGTAGGAATTAGTTAATTTGTGAATTTTATTTATTAGCCACGTCAACGGGGCGATTTGTCGGGCACATAATGTCCGCCTAAGCAAGAAATTTATCTCAACAGACAGAATGGCGCTCCGACTGTCTTGTCTCAGAAAAATCGGTTTAAACTGAAGAAACAGAGATGGTATATATATATATATATATATATATATATATATATATATATATATATATATATATATATATGGAGCACGCAGGTTGCAGAGATATACGCATTAAATATACCTTTCTCTCCGTTAATGTACTGCGCACTATTTCTTTGGTCGCATTAAAGAGAACTGAAACTAAAATACGGGTCAGCGCGACGGGGCACGATTGGGAGAAACTAATTTATCAAGCAAGTTGCAAAAGTAAATAAAAGAATTCGCTGAAGGCTTAGCTTGGTTAAGCCTGGAAGATTGCGAAAGCAATACCCTTGGCTACGCATTGGTTCGGCTGATGGTGTGCACATGGTTGCCCTTTGTTAAACTTATGGCTATACATCATCCGACATAGCGCAAGGCAGCGCGCCGACCACTGCGAGGAGCCGAGCTGTAGCCCCATTTATCCTCATAGCAAGACGTCACACCAGCGAGCGCCCTCTCTCGGTAGCGCCGCAGCAGCGGCGCGCAAGGCTTCGCCTCCACCATCGATGCCGCGAGCTGGGGCCCCGTCTTTCGGTCTGGCGTGACGTCACACCAGCGAGCGCCCGCTCTCGGTAGCGCCGCAGCAGCGGCGCGCAAGGCTTCGCCTCCACCATCGATGCCGCGAGCTGGGGCCCCGTCTCTCGGTCTGGTGTGACGTTACACGGTCACGTGACGCGCAGTGGTATAAGGAGGCGCCACGACCACCGATGGGCCGAAAGTGCGAGCAGTATTGCTTTCGCAATAAAAGAGACTTGCTACGAACAGTGCTGTTAGACAGTGACCATAAACTACAAAAGTGATTGCCTCCGTTTTCCTAAATGCAAGCTTTCATTATGTTAGCATTCTTAGCCTACATCAACCATTTTGTGTCTATCTATCCACCCTGCTATGCCACATCTTCCACTTAAAGAAATCCTTACGAATTTGATCCTTTCCTAGGCGATATAAAGCACACGGATTGCTCAAACATAGCAGCATTATATTTAAGCGCTGCGCCATGAATACCTACGGGCATGGGAGGAACATTTATCAGCGTTAGCACGCAACGACTGCCCATTGGCGCGATGTCGGAGGCCACGCAAGAGAAATGCGCCTTCACGGACGCTCCGCCAGCTGGCGCAGAGTATTCACACAGAAGAGTGGCAGAGGAGCCCGGCTGCAGTACATGGTTCATGCGGGAAACGTTTCGGCACGCACCGCCGCACCACCGAGGTAATCTCGGAGGCCACGCAAAAGGGCGAAGACTTCGCCGGCGCGTCGCTCGGACAGTGTCTCAGAGGACATTGCGAGAGAGGAGCTAGGCTGCATTAAGGATTATTACATGAGCCGTTTCGGCGCTGGCAATATGGTTGTCACCACATTCCTTGATTGCTAATCCCATCAACAGCCTTCGCAATATGCGGTCGGTAGGGATTCTTCGCTGCCTCGCTTTTTTTTCTTTTGCTTTATTCCTTTACGTAGCTAGAGCTCCCGTGATGGGTCGGCCAGTAACCATTTGCCATCTGGAGATGTTCAGGAATTGATAGTTAAAGCAGTGTACTTGGTGTAATAAGATATTCATGCTGCTTGGCGATGATGGAAATCTTTGTGCGCAGGTTTACTTCGTCCAGCATGAAAGTGTGATATACATGCGCAGGAGTAAAGGTACAGTAAAGATAACTAGAAATAGGAAGTCCAGCTGTTACAGTATATTGCAGGCTGTGGCCAATACCGAATTAGTTCTCTCGCATGATATTTCCATTCATATGCAACTACAATGGCAGTGTCACACGAACTTGAATAATGTGTTGCTGGCTGTACTTATCACATTGTGGTATTTTTATTTATTAATTGCGTTATTCATCTGGGTATTCTGGTGACTTGCGCAAATTGAGCTAAAGCAAGAATTTAGTGCTTTCGCAAAGCGTTTCCTCTAGGCTTAATATGCGACAAGTTTACCTGCAGAACGCGACTAAGGCTGGCATTTTAATCTATCCATATCCCATCCTGTCACTGAAAAACTCCCATTATTGAAATGCTTAGCAGTGTCTGACAACGCACGTTCGGTCTTGAGGTTTTTATTACCGAGGTTATCTGACAAGTCCATAACACAGGTTCAGGAACGGCTTGGAGCTGCATGCTCTTTTTGTTACTCCGCGCATATTTCTGCGCACCCTCCGTCTTCTTATCATGTGGCCCAGCATAACACAGCTGCACGCTGGACTGCATGGCCGATAAAACATAGCGCTACCAGGGGGGGGGGGACACTCGCCGGTTCCGGTGGCACAGGAAATTGGCGCCATCTCTGTAATGGGCGACGCAAAAATCCGTTTCCCTTGCATGGCATCGTAGATCGTCGCGCGCACGCGCGCCGATCCAGGTGGCCAAGCCCTTCCCCCCGCTCAACTCCTCTCCCTCCGCCCTCTCTCGTAATACCCTCTCAACTCCCTCACCTTCGACTGTCTACGCGCCCGCGCCGCCATGCCGTTCCCGCCGGCCCGGTGGCTGCTAAGTCCTCTACGTAACGCTTTATTTTTGTTATCTACTGTCATCGAGATGCGTGCACGGCGCCGGCGGCACCGCGCCAATTTAGCCCTCTACATGAATTGCATATTTCGCTATCTGTTATTATCGGGAAACGTGCGTTGCGTGTGTTTGCCGGCATGGTCAGTTTCGTCAATTTCGCCGCCCTCAGTAACTGTGCTAGCGCTCCGCGATGTTTCCGATGTTTCGCCCGTTCCAGGACTGCGCGCACCGCATATGCATTGTGCAATGGTGCACGAATACCTCGATAACGAGCCATGCAAGGTTCTTCCGGGTGCCTAAAGACAGCAGGTGAGCGGACAGCTTGCTTCCGGCTTTCATTTGTGCTAATTAGTGTGCGCAGTCATACATAGCCGTTCTGGAGTGAGGCAAATATGGCTGATTTGAGAAGAACAAATATGTTGCAGTAACACCGTTGGACCAACAAGCAGCTAGCACAAACCACTTGAAACATACTGTATAGTTTCACCTTTGCGTCTCTCATATAACCACGTGCTTGGGTGTGTGCTCTGTATTTGTCTCCTACTGAAAACTAATTATCGTTGAAAAACTCGTTTCTGAGCCTCAAGGTATACGTATCACAACTTTTGCTGTGCCGAGATGACGAAACGAGTTTTTATGCGTGATCCGACTGCGCACTTTATCACGTTGGAATTTATGCTTTTCACTCACGTTTCTTCAGGATGGAAGCGTATCTCAGTACTCTGGGAGGCAGGACCTCATGGGTTTGCCCAGGCAGAAGGTCAGCAACTACAGAATCTGTTCGGCGCACTTCACGGATGGAGACTTTTTGGACCCGGCGGGACACAGGCTTGTTTGGTCAACCGTGCCAACCGTGAAAGCGCCATTTGAGCTGTTCGAGTCAAAAGGTAGGTCCAGTTTTAAACTTTTTTAGCTAGACTACGTGGGCCTTATCTTACACTCCACAATAAATAGCACAGCTTTCTCGCACCATTGTCTTTTCATCAACTGGAAAAAAGTGTCGGCCTGCTTTGAAAGTGCACTTCTTTTTTTGGAATTTACCATGTGGGGAATATGTACTCTTCACATTGTAAACTCCATAGAAAGAATAACTCTATTGTCAACTTTGCTGGCATACATTTAGTCTCCTTAATGGCACTTCAATTCGATTTCAGGCTGCGGAGTTAGCCCAGGGCAAATCGATCCATCTCTGCCAGGCGTGCCTGTGAATCATCAAGGTAGGCTGCATTTAACTTGTTGATTGTTTAACAGTTGTAAAAATTCATGACGTATTGTAGCTTAACTATTACAAATGCAAAAATTTATTTGGAGCTTTAGATATAGACATTAAGAAAGTAACTCAACATGCGTCCTAAATTCAGAGCCCTTCATTGTATAAGTATTGTAAACACAAACGAAGCTGGTGGCATGTGCTATTATTCTGGCAAGCAGCACATTTTGCACTTGCCACTGCTAATCGTCCGTGTTTGCTGTTTCTTATGCAATAACTGCTGTGTGAAAATGTGGCTCGACAGCTGAGCTTCTATATAACTTTACCCAGATGACGCTGCCAGCCCTGCGCCCCTGCGGGAGTGGACACCTGAGCCAGGACCGTCTGGACTATGCAGAGGTGGGCACATTGTTGCAGCACATTACATAGCACAAAGATTTGTTAAATACTTTAACAAACAGTCGTAATCCACGAAACAACCCAGTGTGGGTCCTAAATTCAGAGCTCCTCTAACATGCAAACATTGTGACGCATGACATAGTAAAATAAAATGTATACAGCATTTGAAAAGACGGAAACAAAAATGGCGATCCCAACACGGGCACTAGCCCTCGCATTGCACCCTTCCTTTTCGTTTCTGTCTTTTCAAACACTTTTTACCTGTTGCCAGACCTCACCAAATCTGAATGTCAGCACACTGCAGATGCATCTAATGCAGTCAATCTGTGCTCTTATTGTGGCAAACATAGCAGCACATTTTGCACTTGCCACTGCTAATCGCCCGTGTTTGCTGTTTCTTATGGAATAACTGCTGTGTGAAAATGTGGCTCGACGGCTGAGCTTCTATATAACTTTACCCAGATGACGCTGCCAGCCCTGCGCCCTTGCGGGAGTGGACACCTGAGCCAGGACCGTCTGGACTATGCAGAGGTGGGCACATTGTTGCAGCACATTACATAGCACAAGAATTTGTTAAATACTTTAACAAACAGTTGTAATCCACGAAACAACCCAGTGTGGGTCCTAAATTCAGAGCTCGTCTAACATGCAAACATTGTGACGCATGACATAGCAAAATAATATGTATAAAGCATTTGAAAAGACGGAAACAAAAATGATGATCCCAACACGAGCACTAGCCCTCGCATTGCACCCTTCCTTTTCGTTTCTGTCTTTTCAAACACTTTTGACCTGTTCCCAGACCTCAGCAAATCTGAATATCAGCACAGTGCAGATGCATCTAATGCAGTCAATCTGTGCTCCTATAGTGGCAATTTTATAAACGCATAGCGTAAGCTTAGACTTAAGACCTGTTTTTGGGAAGCCGTTTCATCATGTGTCCTAATTGCTTTTTACAGCTACACCAGCTACTGGAACTCCAACAGGACGGCGCCTAGGCACTGAACGTAAGTTTACACCATAAAGCAGTGCACATGTATGTGGTAGAGTCTCTCAGACAAACATCACCAGTAATATAATACAAGCTCCCCGTTATTGTAGTCAAGGCAGTGATGTTTACATTGATACACCTAGACTCCCACATCGTCAATTATGAATGTTTTTCTCTAAACGTTTTCCATATTGTCCATTACTAATTGTTGTCTTATGACGTAAGTTGAGCGATACCCACAGAATAAGAGCTATTTCATACAAATAAAGTGTGTTTTGACTTCTATGAAACTGCGCATTATAACAGCGATGCACTACTCTTGTAGGTACACCTTCATTGCGTGGGCGGAAGGAAAAGCTCTTCAGCCCTGGCACGGGGAGAATTCTGAAGAGATGCAAAGCAGATGCTCGCAGGTACCGGAGAGCCGTGTCACGGTTGCAAAAGCGTAAGAGTCCTCGTAAGGTTACTAAGAGGGATGCCATGGAAACCCTAAGGTCATGCCTGACACCAAAGTTTTACAAGCTCGAAAGCAGTCAGGTCGTGCTCCATGGTCGCAAAATGAAGGGAAAGAGGTGGCCACAGGAAATGAAAGACTTTGCCCTTAGCACATACTTTCATAGCCCGGTGGCATACAGGCACCTTTCCAATGTGCTTGCATTGCCAACCTCGAGGTCTCTTCGGAGGTGGCTGACAGAAGTGCCAATGACAACCGGAATTATTCCTAATGTAGTTGATGTACTTAAAGAAGCAACCACTGATTGGCATTTACTGGATCGGGCCTGTGTCATCATATTTGATGAAATGTCTCTGCGACAAAACTTGCAGTATGACATCAAAAACGATATTGTCATTGGCTTTTCAGACAATGGCTCTGAAAGGACACCGAGTGTGGCAAACCAAGCCTTTGTAGTCCTCCTTTCTGGAATTTCTAAACCATGGGTGCAGCCTTTGGCGTTTGCAGTGGCACGAACCAAACTGTATGCTCCTTACATCAGGAGGCTGCTATTTGCCTTAATTTAACAGCTAAGCTCAATTCAGCTGTTTGTTAAGGCAGTGGTGTGCGATCAGGGGACAAGTAATATTACACTTTCAGAGCAGTTAAACGTAACTCCAGATGAACCATTCTTCGAAGTGGGTGGTCACAAAGTTTATTTTCTGTTTGACACTCCACACCTTTTGAAGTGCACCAGAAATAACCTGCGTGCCCCTCACAAACTTGTCATTGGCACAGACATTATTGAATGGAAGCACATTGTGGAGTTATATAAGAGCTCTGATCCAATTGGAATGAAATTGGCAAGGACGCTGACAGATGGTCATATATACAAGAGGCCTTCCAACAGTATGAAGGTAAGGTTTGCCGCCGAGGCACTGAGCGAGTCAGTGTCGGTGGCATTGACTGTCATGATTGCTCTGGGGAAAATGGATGGGACTGCCAAGTCTACAGCAGACTTTATTGATAGAATTCACAAGCTATTTGACTGTCTCAACACCAAAAGCATCACTGCCAGGCGTGGCAAGATGGACTATGCCATCAGGGCTGACTCTGGTCATGTGGAGTTTTTGCAGGAGGCATTCAAAGGGATCAAATGCTGGAGATTTGAGAGCCCCAGACAGCCCCATGTAATTCGTGGCTGGCTTGTCACCATCCAGGCTGTCCTCTTGCTGTGGAAAGACCTCAGCCAAAATTTTGACTTCACTTTTCTCCTGACACGCCATTTGCAGCAGGGCCCTCTTGAGAATCTTTTTGGCACTGTGAGAAGGAATCTTGGCTGTAATGAACATCCTAATGTGTTTCAGTTCATTGCTGCTCTGAAACACATTTCTTTCGGGAAACTAAGGAACCTGTTGCCTCGTTGGAACTGTGAAATCGGAGACACCTATTTATTGGCCAAAGTAATGGATGGCGGTGCTGCTGCACCGCCACTCATTGCTGATGAGGCAGAGGTGCCAAGTTCCTGGGACACATCAGGTGGTGACCTTCTAGATGCCGAAGAGCAGAATGCACTGTACTGCTTTACGGCTCACCTCATGCAGCAATTTCTTTAAAAACGTCCTGCGGAGTGTGTTTGCAGCCGTTTTTTAAGACAAGAGGAGGAGGCACTAGTAGGTTCCCATCAGTTTATGGCCATGCTTCACGCTCATGGTAAGCCTCTTTGCCGGCCTGACACAGCCTTCCGAACACCTCTTTGGGGCGGTTAAGGACATAGAAAAAGATTTTCTAGAAAACATTGGTGTTGTAGCTCATCTACCACGTGTCGTACATGTGTTAGAGGAAAAACTGTGCGACAGCCTTTCCCAGGCACTGTTTTGCTCCACAAGCTGTCGTACGGACTTCCTCCAACAGCTTTGTCGGGCGAGGCTGCTGCTTCATATAAGGCAAGTAAATCGAGTTCTGTGTAAACAGCGGGAAAAAAGATCGTCATCAAAAAGAAAATTGCGAAAACTGCAAAATTAAATGTTCATAATATATATGCTTTCCTGAAACATTTTCTGTGCCTACAGGATAATGGGAACAATTTGTCATTATTGTGTCATTGGTGTCCTCATTTTACGTACCTTAGTTGGTCAGCAGCCTTAATCACAATGCACTGTCATGGGCTTTGGCTGAAATTGCAGCTGATTCTTTCATATTTTTGATCCGTGGTTCTTTCACCATTTTCATAGGTTCCTCATATTCGAAGTTGTACTAATTCAGTTGTTATCGCAACATGTCTTACCTGTAGTAGACTATAAAATATGCAGAACATAAAATCAGATTTTCTTCTTTCTCTTTGCCATGAGCTGTGGTAATTATTGCAGTAGAAGACGCGACAGTGATGGCATGAGAACTTTTTGCCTGCATTTAAATGGCCATGTTGTGCTATGTGGTATAAAGTTTGTAAACAGGGATGAAGTGTCTCAGACAGGCTGGCCAACGTTTCGATAGGAGGACCTATCTTCGTCAAAGGCGGCCTCGTCATCCTCGGCGTGTTAGTTTTAAAGGGTTAGTGCAGTGACGTCACGTGCGGGTGTTGTCGCTGGCGGCTGGTTTTAAAGAGAGAGATTACAAGAGGAAACAAGTGCTGTCGTCCGACGCCTGTGAGCTTCATTCTCAAGACGAGGGGACAAGAGCGTGAGAGTGGGCACGCGGGGAGAAAAGAAAAGAAATAGAAGCAGAAAAAAAGGAAAAAAAGGATAAAAAAGGGGGGGACACCAGAGCGGCACCAAGACAGACAAAAAAAGGGGGGAGTGAAAGAAAAAGAAAGAGAGAAGTGAAATCTTTAAGAAATACGGGGGCTTGGGAGCGTGTTGGGGATGCGAAAGGTTAGGAGGTATTCAGGGGGAGTCATTGGCGGCATGTATTTGAGGCATTAAAACGGACTCGACGTATTACTACTATGCTACTCAAGTCACTTTCAACTCATGTTTTCTTTTTGTGTGTGTGTGTCTGGGTTTTCTCCTTTCTCTTTTTTTTGTCTTTTGTGTTACTCGCGCGCTGACCGCTTGACCGACCGTTTTAATGCCTCAAAAACATGCCGCCAACGACTCCCCCTGAATACCTCCTAACCTTTCGCATCCCCAACACGCTCCCAAGCCCCCGTATTTCTTAAAGATTTCACTTCTCTCTTTCTTTTTCTTTCACTCCCCCCTTTTTTTGTCTGTCTTGGTGCCGCCCTGGTGTCCCCCCCCCCTTTTTCTTCCTTTTTTTTCCTTTTTTTCTGCTTCTATTTCTTTTCTCCCCGCGTGCCCACTCTCACGCTCTTGTCCCCTCGTCTTGAGAATGAAGCTCACAGGCGTCGGACGACACCACTTGTTTCCTCTTGTAATCTCTCTCTTTAAAACCAGCCGCCAGCGACAACACCCGCACGTGACGTTACTGCACTAACCCTTTAAAACGAACACGCCGAGGATGACGAGGCCGCCTTTGACGAAGATAGGTCCTCCTATCGAAACGTTGGCCAGCCTGTCTGAGGCACTTCATCCCTGTTTACAAACTTTATACCACAGTGTGCTATTCCATCTGTCAGCCCCTTTCTTGTTTTTGGACTTCCATGTTGTGCTACGACATTTCCATGGCATTTTCTGGGTCCTCAAATGAAAGGTATGTGACAATTGCACTTGTTTGCCAAGCCCATGATATTGCTCTACAATACCATAGCTATTCAATACTGCAGTGGCTAACGTGAGCACTTGTTCTGCGTCTGATATGTTACCCTTCAAGTGAAATCATGTAGCTCATAATTGTGCACTGATGTTGTTGCCCTGAGGTTCTTTAACATGCATCTGTATTCACACAGAAGCAAATAAATGATTAAATGCTAGGGTTTTATGTACCAAAGCCGTGATGTAATTATGAAGATACCGTAATGGTGGACTCCTGAATAATTCTGACCGTCTGGGACTCTTTAGTGTGCTCCCAAACCTAAGTACACAAGCTGTCTTGCATGACGTCCCCAGGGAAACGCGGCCGCTGAGGCTGGGATTTAACTAGCAACCTTGCGCTCTGCACCGCAACGCCAGAGCCACTCGGCTACCGTGACGAGCTGATGTAGAAGCATCTCATTTTACATTCGGCTTACATTGCCTTGTGCCAGGAGCAGCTGAACACCTTCACTTTTGAGCCACTGCAGTTGGTTCCTTCTAGAAAATCTTTTTCTATGTTGCGAATGTTCTGCGCACTTCGCGATTTGGTCTGTGTGGATGTGGCTTGTAGGCAAAGGCCAGTAGACAAAGAATGGCGATAAAGGCTTATTGGTAATTCATCTTGGGAAGCGTTAAATAGAGTGAAAGACCCTAGGACATAAGACGGTGCATGTACACGAGCACGGCTTTATGCATGCGTATGTTCCATGTCATCGTGCCTTGACTGTGCTGCACTTTGCTCTTACCAGTAGACAAAGTACACAAATAGATGTTCCTCCTCATAAAAAATTAAATAATGGGGTTTTACATCCCAAAAGCACCACCTGATTTTGAGGCATGCCGTACTGGGGGACTCCGGAATAATTTTGACCATCAGGGAATCTTTAACATGCCCCCGATGCATGGGACATGGGTGTTCTCGCATTTCATCCCCATCGAAATGTGTCCGCCACAGCCGGAATTCGATCCCGCGACCTAGTGCCTTGCAGCCCAACAACATAGCCACTAAGTAACCACGACAGGTTTTTCCTCCTCATTGTCATCTGCTATTCGGCTGCTGTTTTTCTGTGCGGAGTCTCATTCTGCAACTTCATAATCTCGCCCAGCTTACCATTCCGTTGCCAGTCATTTTTCTGTGTGATCATTCTATAAGCATACTAACTGCTGAAAAATTACGGTTCATGTTTATGTATTATCTAAGTAATTGCTGATGGCAAAAACCGCGTGAACAACCTTCATGTGTAGGCATGATACGCTTTTCTTCTTGAAAGCATGAGCATTGGAAGTGTCCGGTATGAAGATTTTTGCAGTTTGTGTTTATTACACAATGGAGTGCCCAGTTACAAGGTATGACTTAGTGCCGTCAGTGATCTAATTTTTCTGCTAAACATTGCATTCTTGGTGAAAGTTGTGTCGGCTTACTTCACCGGGCCTTTGATGGATGAATAGACTTTTCTGCCAAGGTGTCCTATGTGCTCCTACAAAAGGTGCCTACCTTCTGCTACTAGTTGCCATAGTTACTGAAGTAGTGGCCAAGTGCAGAATAATGTGTGTTTAGGTTTTTCGTACAATGTTATTTTTGTTCTGCCATGTCTGCGTTTTCATTTTCTTCAGTAGTAATGAACATGTCACGCATTTCATATACTTTTGTGCAGGTATGTAAGTAATTAATTTACAGTTTTTTTTGTATAACTGTCAATAAAAAAATCTTTGCTTTTAGTTGCACTTTTTAGGTATCTTGCATGCCGTTGTATTTGCCATTGCCAGTGAATTTTCACTTCCTTTAGTTGTCATGACTATGTCATACACGTCTTCCAGTTTTGTGCAATATCTTGGAGCATATACCAGAAGCTCGTCTACATTTCGGTCTTGAGGCCGTTAAATAAAGGACTTGTTTTGTTTATATGTGTGTGTACATGAAACGGCCTTCGCGTTTCTCAGCGCTTTTTTTGTTATTTCACTGTCTGAACATTTGTGTTTAGTACTCTTGTGTATGTCATGTACCTTTCACCTTTGCTCATTTTTTGAACGTGAATCACCACCACATTATAACAAAAATCTGTTTTCGGTAACGAAGTCAATAAAGCGAGACCAAAAGATCTGTTGTGTTGGAAGTGGAATGTTTTTTATGTCCCGGCACATGCTGGTATAATATAAGTATACCGCCGTGGGCCTGCCAACGCATAGCCCACGGCGCACTACGCGCCAGCTCGCAAGCAATGCCAATGCGCTGCGCAGCGCGCGCATTGCTTGCGAGCTGGCGCGTGGCGCGCCGTAACAAGCGCGCTAAAAAAAAAAAAGACGCGCCGCTTACGGGTAAAAAAAAAGTCAGCGGCGCGCGCGGCATGGGGGAAAGGGGGAAAGGGAGAGGAGCGGGTTGGCATAATAAAACAAAAAGAAAAGAAAAACTTTTGGGAGAGGAGGTGCCGCGCGGCTGCTATTGCTGTTGCCATGACAACGTAAACAATCATGTGCGCCGCCATTTTGCTAATGCGTCGCCCATTGGTTAGGGCCGTAACTGAAGGGGACCTTGGCGCTAGCGTCGAAAGAGCGTCTGCTCGAAAACGGCCAATGGGATGTATACGGAGTGTCCCCCCCCCCCCCCCCTGGCGCTACCGCCACGGTACACCCGATGGCCTGAGGCATGGCCCCTCGAGGGAATCACTGCGGAAGACGTCGCCTCGGCCTTCTTCGCCAGCTGGATTGCCCGCTTCGGGCCCCCTCGCCGCGTCACCACCGACCAAGGACGAGAGTTCGAATCGCGCCTTTTCCGGCTGCTCGGGCTGACCATCGGGTTCGAACGGTCGCGGACCACCAGCTACCACCCATGCGCCAACGGGATGATCGAACGCTTCCACCGACAGTTCAAAGCAGCCATCATGTGCCACCCGGGCTCAACCTGGCCTGACGCCACCCCAGCCGTCACCCTAGGTCTTCGCGCCACCTTCAAGCCCGACATTCAGGCTACACCCGCAGAGCTCGTCTACGGGGAACCCCTCCGTCTCTCAGGCGAATTTCTCGCTGCACCGCCATCCACCACCGCGACGGCAGATCCCACCGATTTAATCGTCCGGCTTCGACGCACCATCGCTGCCCTCCGCCCGTCACCTGCAGCTCACCACTGTAAGACCGCCCCCTTCGTCTTCAAGGATCTGGCAACGTGCTCGCACACTTTTCTCCGCGACGACACCGTCCGCTGGCCTTTACAGCCACCTTACAGCGCACTCTACCCAGTTCTCCGTCGCAACGACAAAACCTTCACCCTGCGCATTAAAGGGGACGCCGTCCGCGTCTCTATCGACCGGCTGAAGCCGGCCTACACCGATTCCGTGGAACCAGGGGATACCAGTGCACCCACAGAAGTCCATCCACGACCACCGACATCGCAGCCTGCCTCTGTCACTACACGCAGCGGACGTCGCCTACGCTGCCCAGATTTTTTAAAGCCCTGAGGGCTCTCCACTCCGCAGGGGGGGGGGGGGGGGGCTGATGTGGCGACACACTCCAAGTATATTTCTGCGCACCCTCCGTCTTCTTATCATGTGGCCTAGCATAACATAGCTGCACGCTGGACTGCATGGTCGATAAAACATAGCGCCACCGCCACGTCACCCGAGGCATGCGTCACCGACAGTGGCTATAAAAACAGGCTGCCTGGCTGAGAAAGACCGCCTTCTACCTTCCGCTACTGGGAAGAACGTAGCGTTGGTATGCCCGTCCGCTGCCATCGTTAGTCGAATAAAGAAGCGTTACGTTTTTATGTTGGGATTCGTCCTTCGGCAGACACGACATCCCACACTGCCATCGCTTCAAGGACGACGGTTTGGCGTTTCCTGGCGAAAAGATGCCAGCATTCTGAGCATGTGTTGGTATCGGTTGGCGAGCGTTAGTAAATAAGAGCAGGTGACCCGCTTCTCGCAGCCGTGCTATAGCCAGTTAGGTACCCAACTAACGATGTCATCTCTTGTCCGCGTATTTATTCAGGCTGAATAGCGTAATGAAGGTCTATAATTTTTCTTTGCAAATCGTTAATGCCAATGCCCTGCAAAAGATACCTTTCTCACACATGGTGTTCGTCAGCTTTCGCTGTATATTACCTAGTTAAGACTAGTAATCCATTACATCTAAGGAATTTTATAAGCGGTGCTGTTAATGTTTATTGTTGCTCGGCTCCTGATAAAATTATCCACTGAAAAAGTGTAAGAACTATTTTTTCAAATGATTGCAGCAAGCAATGAGGAAGATGCCTAGCAATGCGATGGGGTATATCGAGCGTGATTTATTTCCGAAAATGTGAAGGTATGTTTCATTGAAACCTCGGTGAATTTATATATAAATCTATAAGAAATATTACACATTTTTTTTGTAAGACAGCAAAAAGACGAAAATTTAAAGTTTTATAGAACAGAACGAGCATTTTTCTTACTAAAATGGCGAAGACTTTGTTCAACTTTGTGCCTCAATACAAAAAATTAAAGAGCCAGCAAAATTTGAAGCGTGCCTCACAAATCATGATGGAACTGAACTATTCGCCACATCAATTCAAAATGTCTGACCGGAATAAAATTTGGCAGGAATGTAGAGTGCCACTGGACCACCTTCGTATATAAAGTTCATCCTGTGTAGGTATGAGAATATGTAGATGACAAATGTACATATTGCGATGGAGATCACAACAACGCACCCGCAAAATTTAGAAATTTCAAATTTTTTAGATTGGAATGATACCTAAAATGTGAGAAAAATATACAAGTAGCACAATACGGTCTCCCAGCAATGAAAATGGTAAAAAGAAACAACCACTTCTACTATTAGGATCACTACTAATTATTTTAGGTTAGTGAAGGCTGGGATTCACCTCAGTTTGAAGAGAGCACAAGTAAATCTGGTCAAGAAGAAACAGGTCAACTGAGAGGCAGCAAGGGTAAAACAAGATAAATTTAGGCTGGTACTTGCAAACAAAAATGCAGCCTTAGAACAGAAAGATGATGATTATGACATAGAGATAATGAATGAAAGCGTAACTAGGCTGGCTTCAGAGGCCGCAATTGAAGTGGGAGGCAATGCACCAAGGCAACACGTAGGCCATCTCTCAAGTAATAAAGGACCTAATAAAGAAAAGACAAAAATGAAAGTGTCAGACTCAAGAGATGGAATTCGCGGAACTGTCAAAACTGATTGACAAGGTGAAAATAAGCGATATTCAAAACTATATCGCGAGAAAGAGTGAAGAATCCGTAAAAAATGGGCGCAGCCTGAAATACGTGAGAAAGAAACTTGCCATAGGACAAGCCAAGATGCAAGCACTGAAATAAAAGCAGGGTAATATCATCAGCAATCTTGAAGATAATACCTTTGCATCTTGTTTGACATCGTATTGCAGTTGTTTCTCTTTTTGTGTTATCCTTGAGCCCCCGGTGTTTCAATTTTCACACTTCATTCTTATCTTTATTCGAACTTTAATCCACTACCAATATTGGTGTATGCGTATTTTGTGGTGTTCTTACTATGTTTGCTGAATTGTTTATTCTTACTATCTTTTTAGTGTGTTTCGTGTGCCCCCCCCCCCCCCTATGTAATACCCTCTCCAAGAGGGCCTTTAGGGTATTTGAATAAATAAATAAATATAGTAAAAGAAGCGGGAGAATTGTAGACTGACCTGCACTAAGGAGTCAGGATAATTCCATTAGAAACAGTAATGGACAGGATACAGAAACTTCTATAACTAGCGATGAGGTCAGTAGGGCCTTTCAAGACATGAAACGAGGAAGAGAGGCAGGAGAAGATGGAGTAACAGTCGATTCAATCAAAGATGTAGCAGACATATAGCTTAGAAAACTGGCGGCTCTTAATACGAAGTGTCTGTCGGCTACAAGGGTCCCAGAAAACTGAAAGAATGCAAACATTATGCTGATTCACAAAAAGGGCGATGTTAAAGAATCGAAAAATTATAGGCCCATTAGCTTACTCCCAGTATTAAACAAAATATTTGCCAAAATATTCTCTAATACAAAAAGGGCAACAATGGACTTTAGTCAACCAAGAGAATAGGCTGGCTTCAGGAAGGGATACTCTAAAATAGATG